>NC_088981.1:97759901-98059901 GCF_963932015.1 Anas acuta
ACAATATATAGCAGAGATGTTGTCGCTTTACAAGTGCCACTGTAAAAAATGCCTACAGTACTCAATTTCTACACTATTTAAATGAAAAGCTGGAATGGATAACTCAAACTATATTTACATGACATCCAGAAGATCTTGGCAACAGTACATGACAACAAAAAGTACCACTGTAGCTTACTCAAGTAAGCTTTCTCAGCTTTCTCAGAGCTTATACAGAGAACAAAATCTTTGCAATATACAGTGATGTCTGGCTTGAGGAGCCAATGTATTTTTGTTGCCATTTTTGCTGCATTCAAAGAAGGTGTTGTATTAATTTCCATATCTGGATGTGATACCAGTACACAGGGAGAAAAAAGTTATTTGCTGTAGGAAATTTGGAAGTGCTCACACCTCAGGGTTCCTATTTTTAGTCAGTTTGCACCCACTGAATTAAACTAGCCCATTCTAAATTTTATTATTATTATTATTATTATTGTTGTTGTTGTTATTTATTATTGTTATTATTGTTACTATTAAAGAGGCTGAAGGAACAATTATAATTTCTACACTTCTCTGAGTATGGAAAATGTCCCCAAGTCCACCCCTTTGGGTGGTGGTGACTCCAAAATGAGTCATGGTAGAAGGGCCATGCTTGTTTTCTGCTTCTTTCCCTAGTGTTATATAACTTGCTCATTTTGAACTTTTATGTTATCTTGAACAATCAGCTTTAAAGATCAGCTGAAAATACTCATTACAAGAACAATGGTTTTATTGTACCTGGGCACACAAGATACTTTGGCAGGAAAATATTAATTTTTCTCCCATCTAAATGAGTGTGCATGCTCCAAATGTATTACCTCTCCCTGAAATAACAGATGAACTTAAATTTACTCACAGTGTAGTCCTGTTGACTTCAGCAGGACAGTTCATGTGGTTGAAGTTAAACAAGTAGAGGCACTTTCACAGGTTGCAGTCATCAGTATATCATTACATGCCCTCAGGAACTCTACAGCTCAATGATATCATCTTTCTTTAGTATAAATAAATAAAAGCTTCAGGATTAATATATATATATATATTTTTTTTTTTTTTTGAAAAGCTGTAAAAGAAGAAGATTGACATTACAGGAAACAGATTTACCACCTTCAGTGAGGATGCTGGGGTGTGGAGAGATGGGCCGTGCTGGCACGGGGGAGTTACAGGTCTAGGTCTGTTTCAGCAGGTCCTGTAGACCAGCTGGAGCACAACCAGTGGTTCTGGGCCCAGTGTTCAGTGGGACAAGGCATCTCACGTTACTACATGAAACATCCTTTCATTTGATGTCTCCTCCACTCTGGATTCCCCAGTGTTGTAAGGAATATTGTAAGTAATAAGTGTTGTGTGGAATATTAAAGGGAGAGGCCTCCTCCTTCTCAGTTCCCTTTGTATGTATCAATATGAATCAATTCATTCAAGTTTAGAGCCTAAATTGTGGTCTGCACAAGGGATTAATTTTTTACAGCCTGAGAGTGATGCTTATTTTTATTTTTATTTTTTACAGCCTGAGAGTGATTTCTCCCATCGTTGTTGGAAGTTGACTAACCCTACAAGACAAAGTAGAACCGCTGCAGAATATTTTAGTGGCTTGGGCTAACATGTTTTCAGCATACAACTTCCCTGTGCACATGGTTGAACTGTTATGTGGAAGTGAGACACTGGAGTTGTTCCAGTGGTTTGGAAGGATCTGAATTTTCATTGTGTCATAATATAATCTCATATATTGAGTTTTAGGAAGGAGAGATTTAGACCCATGGGCTTCATCTATTACAGTAAGCTAAATGTGTCTTAGTTCCAGCATTGAGGCTGACTAGCTAAGGCAGCACATGTGCATGGTGCTGAACTTGCCATCCTCTGAGCCACAAAGACCACATGCATAATTTGCCATGTATTGATAACCACAGTATGTATTTGGGAAAAGGCTCCAGTGAGGGCAATGCTAAGGTACTTTGGTCTGTATATGAACATAACAGACTAACTTGCTAGTGTCTCTGATGAGTTAGGGTTGGTTCCATTTGGTTTTCAGAAGTTAATCAAACAAAGGATAACTTCCCATCCTGTCTTGTAGGAAAACCACAGATACACACAAAATCAGGGCAGAATGCCCCTACACTATGCTAGCTTATAAATGTTATTAGTTGACCTGGCTTTTTGTTTGTTTGTTTATTTGTTTGTTTTGTCCCCGTTATGATAGCACATAAAAGACAGTGTACAGCTTTGTGGTAGTAAGAGGGGAACAAGGCCAAACTCTTGCTGTTAAACATGGGTCAAACAGACCTATTGATCTTTGAGGTGCAAAGGAGTCAGAGTTCAGTGTAGAGAACTGCTTGATCTGCTGAGGATGATAACAGATGTCACAGCAGTCTCTGAACCTCTTATTGAATTTATGGGTGCTTATGCCAATTCATTTTCCTGGTAGCTAAAATTATATCCTAAAGTGTTATCAAGTAATGAATTAAAATAGCTAAATTCTGCTTTTTAAAAGAAAAAGAAAAACAAAAAACAACAAAACAAAACCCAAACAAATAAACAAATAAAGAACAAAAACCCAAACAACGTTCAGAATTGACATGTGAGCTGTGTGTAGAATCTAAACTTTGCTGTGGTGTGAACAGACATGAGTATTATGGGATGTAACCTCTTCAGTGCATTGTTTTGACAGCTTATTCCTTGGAGTATGCACGAGTTGAAAGTCTTTTATACAGAGGCTTTTTGCTCAGATGCTGCCTTAAGGGAATGAAGAATTGCTTTGTAACAGTGGATGGGGAACTGAAGGTCAAGAATAAATTCTGTTTACTAAAACATTCTGCAGCTTAATCTGATCCTGTGTGAGCTGATTCACACAGCAGAGTTTAGAGAAAAGAAGAGGAAAAACCTTGGCAACTTAATTAAAATGATTAGTGATGTTTTAAGGGAAGAAGCTGTGTTTAGGGAAGGAGGGAGAGAAGGACAAGGAAAGAACCTGCTACAAGTACAAGAATGCTAAATACTGTAGAAGATGACTTTTTTCTCAAAATAATAGCTGTGTCTTGGTCGAGTATCCTTATAAATCTGCAATATAGCCTAGGATTTGAGAATTAAATCCTTTTTCTTAGTGAAATAAATTTTGAGAGAGTAACTCTTTTTAAGAATCAAACAAAGGAAAAATGTAACTGGTATGTACAAATTTATTCAGCTAACAAAAATTGTACTTTACTGTGTTCATTGGATTTGTTTATTTGGAGAGATCTTTCCAGTAAATTGTTATTCAACACCAGGCCTTGCATTTTATTCAGAACTGTCCATTGACCAGGAAAATGTATGTTCTACTAATGCACATGTTCAGAAATAAAATGATTTTGGTGGGCTGACCTGGGCTAGCTTTCAGGTGCCCACCCTGTCACTCTCTCACTCCCCCTCCTCAGCAAGATAGGGGGGAAAAATACAATTAAAAAAACTTGTTGGTTGAGATAAGGACAGTGAGATCACTCATCAGTTACCATCATAGGCAAAACTTATTCAACGTGGGGAAGATTAGTTTATTGCCAGTTAACCACTGAGTAGGATAGAGAGAAAAACAAAATTAAAAACAATTTCCTCCCACCCTTCTTCTTCCCGACTTCAACTTCAGTCTCAGTTCTTCCACCTCCACCCCTCAAGTGGCACAGGGGAATGGGCAATGGGGGCTGTGGTCAGTCCCTGCTGCTTTGTCTCCACTGCTCCTTCTCAGTCACTCTCTGCCCCTGCTCCCCGTGAGGTCCCTCCCACGGGATGCCGTCCTTCCAGAACTGAACCTGTGGGGGCTGCCCACAGGCAGCAGCTCTTCAACGGCTGCTCCCACATGGTTCCGTACCATGGGGTCCATCCCCCAGGAGCAAACTGCTCCAGCACGGGTCCCCCGTGGGTGGCAGCTCCCCCAGACCCCCTGCTTCTGCGTGGTCTCCTCTCCACGGGCTGCAGCTCCGGCCTAGGTCCTGCTCCTGTGGGGGCTCTCCATGGGCTAGAACACCTCCTGCCCTCCTTCTGCACTGACATGGGGGTCTGCAGGGCTGCTTCTCTCACATTTTCTCACTCCTCCCTCTCATATGATTTTTATGTTTCCTTAAATATGTTTCCCAGAGTCGCCACCATCTTGGCTGGTGGGCCCAGCCATGCCCTGTGGAGGGGCTGTTGGAGCTGTCTGGAACCATCTGTGTCTGACGTGGGGCATCCCCAGCCTCTCCTCACAGAGGAGCCCCACAGCCCATGTGGCTGACACCTACCCAGTGACACACAATGCAACGATGCATGATCCTCTCCTCTCTTTCCTTAGTTTAACAAAAATGATTTTGAGATCAGTTGGGTAAGAGTTCCCCATAGAGGTGGAACTGTTTGCCAGTGACTGTAGCATTTTGGAAGTTTCCCCCTTTGCTCTTTTCTCCTCGGTGCAGATGTTTTCCTACACTGTAAATTAGAAATGTGTAATACAGCATAGACAGGAAAATGAGCTGCTCTTGTGATGTGTCTTGTGGGTAGGGACAGTGGTAGCTTTATTTAGGTGGCCTACAGCAAAAAAAACAGTAATGTTCAGCATTATCGCTATCCTGTTGTCTGCTAATTGGTATAGACAGAACAATATATCACTGTGGGAAAGTTTTTAGACTATTTTTGGTCAAATTGTTGGTGACACAGATCCTGACATATTTAGCACGAGGGGAAATGACTGCCAAGTCTCTCAAGAGGCAGCTTTGTAATTGCTCTCGCTGAAGCATTG
The DNA here is from genome assembly GCF_963932015.1 of Anas acuta. Classification (NCBI taxonomy): domain Eukaryota; kingdom Metazoa; phylum Chordata; class Aves; order Anseriformes; family Anatidae; genus Anas; species Anas acuta. The sequence continues at coordinate 97,764,649 of NC_088981.1, forward strand.
TTATTATCACTAATAAAAGGGTTAGAGTTAAGAAAACAGCACTCATCTTTGGGAGCTGAATGTGCAAGAGGGAAATGAAGTAAGTGAGCAGATGTCAACAGTTGTCAGCATCCAGATTCTCCAGTGGAGGCAATACAGGAGGTGGAATGTTAATTGCTTTCCTGGAAGATGCCCTCTAATATGGGAATTGTTTATGAGAGCCCTCTGTATTCCTACAAGCTCTATTTGAAATTCAAAAACTTGTTTTCTCATTGGTGCGTACCAGTTCAAGTGACTTTTCATTTTATGTTTCCCTACAGATTTTCAACAAATGTTAGTAAATGACTGTACATGGCACACACTGTTGAAGAGAAACCTTAGAAAAGGTTGAAGAAGCATGTGTGTTAATGTGACTATTGTTTGTATGTGTGCATTCTGGGTTCCAAAATGAATTTGTAATTCTACCGGTTGCTTTTTGTGTGATTTGCACTTTTGTGGTTTTATGCCTATTAAACTTCTTTCATGTATGAATCCTTTGCTACCTCAGCAGGTCACAAATGTTTAATCTTCATGGTGTGGTGGGAGAAGTAAAGGCAATGGAGGTATTGTGTGGCTGCCCAGCCCGGCTGGTACCTTCAGGCCAAGGTGGTGATGGCTGAAACAGGACAGGAGGATATCCAAGACCTGTTGTCTTTGGCTCTGTGCAGATACCCAATGAGAAAGAGGAAGTGTACTGAAGAATTTACAGTGTGAAATGAAAGGGAAAAGAAAGAAGTTTACTCTGAGTGACACAACAGATCTGGATTGACGTAAAAGAAAGGTCCCAGGATCATCAAGCATAATGCAGCACCTAGCCTACATATATTCGCTGCCTTTTCAGCATCAAATTCACAAGCCACTGCTGATCTAACCAGTTGCCCCTCCCTGCTCCTCTTCGATTTTCTGCCAGAGGCTACCAGCAACATACTTCTGCTCTGGGATTCATTGCCCACCACTCACACCTGTGCTGCTACAGCCAAAATGAGTACCATGAATTATGGACAGAAATCTGAACAGAGCAAGCATCCCTCGTCCTCTATGTCCACTGTGCACCCATGGGTAGGATATGCCCCTGGATAACCCCCAAGCTTATCAGTCAGAGCTTCACTCTGATTAAGCTGCCAGCTCTTGGGGGAAGCGTTGTTGCACTGAGGGCAGAGCAAGTTGTCCTGCCCTGCAAAAGCCCTGCTCTAGCAACCTGTTCACACTACCAAAGCTTTCAAACTCACATTGCTTTGATGGATTAAAACATAGTAATAATTTACTTACCTGTGAAACCTGATATTTCATTCGGGAAATGAAAGAGACATTCACAGGATTATGTGCTCTCACCATCTTATATCATAAGTCTTCTTGCCTTTGAATTTTTCAGGGTAGGAACTGCATTGGGATTGTGTAATACTTAGACAACGGGAATTGGAGACTGAGTAAGGCTTTCAAATCCTTAATCTGGAAATGTGAATCATGCAGAAACAAACATACAACATGCAATTCTTCCTGATTTTCATATTCCAAAATAATAGACAGGGATAAAATATGTTCATATCTGTCTTCAGGTATTTCTCGTGATGCTTGCCAACAGAAGTTGCTATTATATTTTTGGAAGCTGCTTTGGATACATACATATCAAAAAGATCTATCTATTTATGTATAATTCAGTTGGTCTAGGCTTTAGTTTGCTTAGGGCATAGGCAGAACTCTCTGTATTCGCTGTAGAAAGAAATAAAGAGAATGGGAAAGTACAGTTTATGTCAAAATATTGAGAAAGATGTAGAAGGTCTTAAAAGCTGTTTTTAAAACTGTTTTCATTTCAAAAATCAAGGAAATTCGAATTATCTAGACTTAAAAGTTTTTAAAAGATCTATGTACTAATTGAAAATGTGATTTTTGTTGTATTTTTTCCAATGTACAGTAGACCTTTACTTTTCAATTTTATTATTATTTTGTTTTAATCATGGATACATTTCCATTTAAGTATGAGGATACAAAAATTACTTTAGTATGAAATTATTTTTACTAAGAAATAAAATAAGAGTCACCAACTTGGTATTTTTTTATTTTTATTTTTCTGAAACTCAAAATTCAGTGTTCATGGACTGTTTTGACTGGGGCCTTTTAAGTTTGCATAGAACTCGTAATCGAGAAAAAGGATACCTCATCTTTCTGAGCATTTTTTCTCTTTCTGAGTGAAGAAATATATATCACACATAACAAATATGTGATAGTGAATAGGACATCTGAAGACTGCAGAATGATCCAACAGTTTGAGTCAAATGGCTTTCTTACTCCAAGACAGATAACAAAATAAAAGTCATCCTGTGTATAATTTATGTAATTATGGTAAAACTATCTTTTTTATATCATAATATTTCTCAGGTTTTTGTTGTATCTTCTTTTTATGTATATTCTGTGTCATCTTTTTTATTTTTTTATTTTTTTTTGGTCTGGCAGCACGACGCTATTCTTACCTTTTACAAAATATATCAAACCAGCTTTTCTTTCTGAAATCCCACATAAGTATTTATACCCAGTCACTCTGCAGGATGGTACCTCTCCCATTTATTATCTGGGTTATTAATCCCAGAAACTAATGGCAGGCATTTTAATTTCAATACTGTGAATAGTTCTTGCACAGATTATTTTCCTGTGTTCTCACTGTAGGCTCTTCAAATCTGCCTCTAGGTTGGCTTCTAAAGGAAAATAAACCAATGAAAATGACACTTTCTTACTGCTGTTTGACCACTGAATTATAACAGAGGGTGAGAAATCTTCATGTATGGATCAGACAACCAACTGGTTGCCTGATGCCCCCACACCCAGGCACAGCATAGGCCTTTTGCCTTGCCAGTGTCTGGGGAGCTGAGGACTTTGTTGAGTATGGATAATGGATTTTGTGAGACTGGAAAAGAGAGATGAGGAGGGTGGGATCATGGGAGGGAAGGGACCTTGCTGTTGAAGGAGTTGGGTAGCAGGAAACGAAGCTCTGGGAAACTGCACTAGCAAAAATATTGCTGTTGGTATATTTGAACCCTAGCCAACAACTGACCTTGAAAACTAGGAAGAAACCATTCAAACTGGTTATAGGAAAAAAATATGAGATGCAATAGTGATTTCCGAAGGAAGGGAATAGAGGAAGCAGAGGAGTAGGCACACAGAGTCTCTTTTTCCTTTCTTTGACAACCGAGTAAGCAGCCCCAGGATATAGCGCATCAAACACTGGAAATAAATATGGAGCTAAAGATTATTTTAATCTCCAGTGCTTTAATTTCACCTGTACTAGGGTGTTTAAGAAGATATCACAGTTTCTGGAAGGAGGCAATAGGAAGTTTTAAATATGAACAGTGAGCTATTTCTTTTCTGGCAAAGGAAGGAGCCACTTAATTACCCAGTTCTGCTCTGCTCACACATCACGGAGTTCCTGCTGAATACAAAGTGCTGCGCAGGGGTGGAGGTTTAATATAAAAACCAGCGCTGCCTGATTCACTCTGTTTCGGGAAACAAATTATTATTTATATGCTCATATCAGTTTTCCATTAGCTCTAAGGAGAGGAGTAAACACTCATTTTCTGTTGCATCCATCATCTGAAATCTTGCCTTAAAATTTATAATCCCTCTGTTCTTAACTGGAGACATTTCAATTTGCAGGGTCTCAAACATTTTTGTTGCCTTGCTTCCCCTTTGACTATGGCCACTCTCTGATGCTGTTGAAATTTTACTGGACCTGGAAGGCTGTATGTTTAATGGATAAAGATTTGCTAATTCTATCATTGAACACTCATGTATCTTCCACTCTATTTTCTTGGAACATCACAGGACACATTATGTCATCATGGGAGAGTAGTCCCATGCAAATATTTTTAAAGTATAAAAATATAAAAAGTAGTCATCTTCAAGTGGCTGTTTTTGTAGCTAATCTGTCAGAATAAGCTTTTAAAGCTTGTGTCTAAGTGTGTGCATGTGGTTTTGTTTTTGCAGTCTTTTTTTATCCATACTTATCTATGGTCATTCAGCCCACCATTTTATGCAGCAAATGTAAACCTGATTCATGTTGTTTCTGCATATGCAAAATATAGTTAATGGCTACTGCAGATATTCAGTTTCTTAAAGGGAAATTGTACAATATTTATCACATGAACACATTGGCTGAAACACTTTTTTTTTTTTTTTTGGTTCAAAGGATTTCTGCCTACAATCATTGTTTTTTTGCCTATTCATAAATAATCTTCACCTTGAAAAGTTTATCTTGTTCTTCCATGGAATATGGACATTTTCTTGGGGTAAAGAAAACAGAAGTCCTTCAAGCATGCCTAATAGGCATTTGCAAAGGAACATTTTCTTTATCTCCCTCAAACTTCAGACATGGGACTTGAGTCACTTAAAGAAGGAATTCTGATGTCAACATTATAAAAATATACATTTTTCTGCTGGGGAAAGCTCATAAACTTGGAGTTTGAAAGCTTTGTTAACATCAGATAAAAACCTGTGAGGAGAAGAGGAGAAGAATCCTAGACTGAGTTGCTTGATTGTTATTTTTCACTTTTGACATTTTATGATCCCTCACAGACTAGATGAGTAATTTTATCAGAGCTAATTCTAACCAGATAATCAAGCAAAGTGTGAGTAAAAGCATTGCCACTGCAGTACCCCATCCCATCACAGACCTCACATACCTTTTCCTTTCTCTGAACCTTCCTTCTGGCTCTCATCTCTGTCCTCTGCATCCTGTTACCACTGTAAACATTAAGCATGACGAGGTTGGTGGATAAGGGGTAATCTTCTGGTAGAACAACTTCTGTATTTTAAAGATGTAGATAAGCTTTCAGGCACATAAGCCCTTCTTTGGATATAAAACAGAAGCAGCAACCTTCAGAGCTAAATCCTTGTTTCTCCGTATTTAATTAGAAATGTAAATCATTTTGGACAGCTGAGAGTAGCTGGGTAGTGTGAGCCTCTAGAATAGCATGGGGGATGTTAGATAAGAAGGTGATTATCACTCACTGAAAGAAAAGAAAACAAAACCAACAAACAGGTAATGCATTGCCTAAGGAAGAGGGGAAGGTTAATGGGGGCAGGAAGAGGGATACTGCAGTGTGTTATTAAAAACAACTCTCTGACAGTGCATGACTTTAGGAATTTCACTTCTTAGCATCATCTTTTGAAAGTTTCTTATATGTTCGTTCAGGAAAACAATAGAGGAGGAATCAGAGAAAAAGAATAAGAGATAGCTGCTCCTCTGCTCCTGCATGCTTAGAATGACAAGCTACTCAAGGGCAGGAATGAAAACGTGCATGAAGTACCCAAAAAGCAGAGACAAAACATTACTGGAAAAGAAAAAAAGAAGGTTGGTTCTGGAATGAGCCATTGTTTAAGACAGAAACAGTTCCAAAGCTAGTCAGCTGAAGGACATGGTAAAATATAGGGATTTACATAGTTAAAAAACTTCTTGCAGCACTGTTACATTGCATTACATGCACATACCTAAAGTGGAATTGGCTAGAACAGCTAAGTGGGGAAGATGGGAAAAAATTGTATATGATAACAGTTATAATAAAGATTATGGAGATGCCATTTACCAAGAAACAATTATTGTAGAGAGGCCCTAAGTGAGATAAACGGCAAGACAGCCTGTTCATTGTAGCACACTGTGCGCTGTATATCATAATAACTGCACCTTATTGATACACCAGTACTTCCCAAAAGCTTTGCCCTGTTGTTTCTTTTTTTTTTTTTCTCTGTAAGCTCCTGAAACAGAGACAAGATCATCCTGTGCTGATAGAGTTCCAAGTGTGCAATCCTTGAAATAGCTTTTCTAGTTACGACACTGAAGAAAGTCTTGTCACAATAATGTCTATTCTATAGATTATCTTCTGATGGTAAATAAAAAATATTTAAAAGCTGTATGAGTCAACACTTCAGCACAGCTCTATTTATAACCCACTCCTCTATACAAAGATGATCTGATTGCTCTTTATATTTTGACATTCAAAAAAAAAAAAAAGAAAGAAAAAGCAGAATCTCTTTACAGTTTAAAGCATGATAGCATAATGTAATTTACTATTGTTTGAAGACTTTCAAATGCAGCTCCTGCTCCAGGTACATCTGAGGTGGCTGTTAACTGTGTTAACTGTTTGCCCACCAGTATGAGAGGTGGAGAACAGCAGTGCTCATGCACTATACAGCAAGCTTTCCAGCACAGGGAGGATCAGTCTCATTCCATTGATTCATGTGAGCTATGGACTTGGCTTTTTTACCACATTAACTAGATTATTTGTAAGTACAACGAGTGTCATTTTCAATTAGCGTGTTAAATTAGGCAATGGATAAAATTAATAAAAATTGCATTCATAACTCACTCAAATGTAAAATAAGACTTTAAAAGGAACTTAGCTTTAGAGAAAAGGGGCAAATAAGACACGCCCTGTGATACCTCAAGTCTGTGGGTATTTCTTCTTCTTGCATCCAGACACCTCTGGACTTTTTATGCCTTTTATCCTTTCAGGGTTGGTTCACAGTAATGGGAATCTTTTAGCAAGTGTTTGATCACTGCTATGGATTCAAAAGAGAAAGTGGGCTGAATCCTGTATTATGGTCTCTTTAGATTAACTGCAGTTTTCTGCAGTATCCAAGAATTTGAAGTCTACACAGAAAATCTACTATCGTGTGCCATTGCTCACAGTGAGTCTAGGAGTGAATTTCTCCCATAACTCCTGCAGTTAGTAGGACCGTGACCCCACATCTAAAGCACTGCATTGTGCCTCACCATCTCTCCCCATCAGAAGTAAATACCACTGCTTAGTTAAAGTCATTCATTGCCTGACCCACCCCAAGCTAAGAACTCATCTCAAGAAAGCAGACTGCATTAATACAGGCCCATGGGGAGCAGTGGTTTTTATGCAGCTTTCTGACACTTAACAACCACTCACAAATCAGTTGAAGGATGTTGATGTCACATTTTCACATGTGTGGCTCTGGCCCAAGCAGCCTTTCTGTGGGAATTCGACCTGGTTCTGAGTAAAGCCCAAACAGGATCTGTGCCTTGATGCCACTTCTTCCCTGTGAGAACAGTGCACTTAAATGGTCACTGGAAGAGAAGACTTTTACAGCAAAAAGGCAAAACTAGAAATACACTGTTACTTGTGTCACTCCAACAGTTTTCTCCAATGTCAGTCTTGCACAGAATCTTCTAGTGATGTTTGGGCTGATCCAAGCCATCTCTTTATTCAGAAGGTATTTAGCAGGAGCTATAGCTCTTGATCTAGCCACAGCTGGAGTCACTTGGCACTCCGCTCATATCTGTGATAGGTGTATATGCCACCGTTGGCTGGCATCATTCCCAAAGATACCCCATAAGTACAAGTGACATTGAAGACACTCATAATATTTGTATTACAGGTTTTTTCCCAAGTTGTTTGGTTCTTAAACTGTATTCATTAGAGTCCTCCAAAACTGTCATGGAGCCTGAAGTTATTTCTCTGTCACATAAAACTTCCTACTGGTTGTAAACCACTTCTGTGTTTTACTAGGGTCATCAGTAACTGTCTAGAAGAACACAGTTTAATAAAATGCACTAGGACCCAAAAATCATTTCTGGCAGAAGACACCAGCATGATGGATGACTCACCTACAGGAAGATTAAAACAAATTACAAAGCAACCTGGAAAGCTGAGAGTAGTGGGGAGCACAGGAAAGTAAATATGATATTGTATGGTAGCAACTAGAGATGTGAAGAGAAGGTTAGAAAGGTTTGAGAATGATGACTGAACATAACCAAACAGCTACATTCATCTCACTAAAGCAAGTCTATGTTCAGCTTGTTAAGTTGATGCTACCTTCACATGTATTCATGCTATATCTTTAGTCTTTGATGAAGAAAGTTGAATAAAATTGTCCACCGAAGAAGGGTTACTTTACCTATCCTTTGAGATATGCTGGTGATATGTGCACTCACACAGTATGGGATCTTTCCTGTGATATTTTAAATTGGAGAAATTTGTACCTGACAGAAGCTGCAGATCGCTGCCTGAGGCTGGATCTTCTCTATATCTACCTCCCATGGCTGTCAAAGGGGCACATCATGGCACTCCTGGCAGTTCCTCCAGATAGAGAATCATAAAATCCATCATGATATGAAAGAAGGGGGTAGGAGCACAGTCTGTGACTGTGCACATCAGGACTGCATCAAGGAAAGCAGTTGCAGGTATCAAACTCTCTCTTCTCTTTCATGTGATTATCCTTAGGTACACTCACACTGTGGGTCACTCTGAGAATCTTACATCCTTTCCCTGAAAACTGCTATCAAAAAACCTTTGTTCTTTGATAGCTAAAGGAAAGAACAGGATGCACAGAATCAAACCCCTGATAATGAAAGGTAGAAGAAGGAGATATTAAGTCCTGCTGGGGAGTCAGCTTCCAGAGGGAAAGGGAAACACTAAAAACTCTCCTCAGCTGAGCCACAATACAACAAGATGAGAGAATGCTGAAAAATCTTCATTTTGTGTATAGATAAAAGTTTCCTTCTGTTGTGGAAAGTAGGTTGACACCTTTGATTAAGTAATCATGCTCCAAAAGAAGATCTTGAACTAGATTTATACCCAGATGAAAATCTGTTCTATTTGGCCATTTTTATTTTTTAATAGAACTCCTCCTGCAATTACCGAGAAAGCCATTACCAAGGATAAACATGCTTGCTTCAGTCTGAGAACCATCCCAGGATCAGCCATCACTCTAATGCTTTTAGGAGATACAGGTGAATTGGATGTTCTCCAACAGCTCTTGCAAATAAAAAAAAAAATCTCTTAGGCTATTAGTACATGGGTAAAGAAACATCAACAGTAGGATTATGCCTACACACAAACATTTGAAAAAAAATGTCAGGATATTTCTTTGTTCCTATGAGTATTTAATAATTACACACTCCATTATGAATTTCCTCATTTAAATAGGAGCGTTTGCCTGTAGTGTGATGTGTTGCTGCATCAAGGCTACAGAATATCCAGGCATCAACAACAAATTGATTTCTGACACGTGTGTTTGTTGCATCTTGTTAGTTAAGAGATTAACTCTCAGCCCAGTATACTATGTACAATATGATCTGCACCATCAGGCTTTTGCTTTAAACAAATGTTTTAAAAGAGACAGATTTTTTCCAGGGAAGAGAAATTACCTGAAAATCACACATTTTCTGGTGTCCGTTTCTAGTCCATAATTTTGACAAATCAAATTAAATTGATATATTTATTTCTATTTCAAAAGGAAAATTTTCTAGGCTTCACGTGTTAGAATGAGGGACCAAAGAAAGGAGAGATATAAAAGGAACCATGGAAGACTTGCATCTGCAGATGGTCACTGGATTAGCATATTATAAACACCAAAATGAAAACAGAGTTCAGTGGTTATGCTTGAATAAGCACCAGGATTTATAGAGAAACAACAACAATAAAAGAAGATAAAACCAGGGCCTTGAAAACAGATCCAGTTATTTAACACAACGCAAAATTCAAATTTTGGAATTGTGTTTTCATTGCTTTTTGCATCTAAGAAGATGTATATAAAGAAATTTGGACTGAAAATGTCTGCGCTTTTTCAAAACCACGAAAGGACTGATGGTAAGGTGAAAAGTAGTTGTTTAATAATCATTACTCCCCAGCTTTGCTTTTTACTCCTTCCTTTAACAGACAAGAAATAGCTTATTCAGTGCAACTGTATGAATATTGTCTTTTTGTGTTTGTGTGTGCTTCATTCCTTGAGAGATTTCAAGACACAATTAATAAATTTTCCACTGCTAAATTTTCAAACAGTCTCTGTCCTTCAACATTAAAATAACAAGGCTTAAGCACATGAGGCTTCCAGCACCTTCCTTACCCACTCTGATTATGGGTCCACCAGACCTTGACATTGGGTTTTGGAAATGCAGAAATAACAGTGAATAATAAAAGAAAACAGTTCATTTTGTCACACCAAAGAATCTTCCAATTTTAACAGAATAAAGGAAGCATAAGGAGAAGAAAGATCTCCAGCCATCTTGGTCTTACCAAGAGGTAAATCTCAAGGTAACCCAAACAGTTTCAGGTCCCTCTACACCCCCTCAGGGTCAGTGTGTATCTTCCATTCTCTCTCTCTCTCTCTCTCTCTCTCTCTCTTTTTTTTTTTTTTTTTTTTTTTTTAAGAGGAAACAGATCATTTGCCAAACTCTAAAATCTCTGTGATTTCTAGTTGCTATGTTTTATTATTTTTTTCAAAACAATTTTCAGGGGAAAAAAAAATCTCAGTGGTGGAGGAAACTTTGGTATGGTCACTTTTCCCTTTTTCTTCCACCTTATAAGAAAGATAGACAGGTCAGTACTATGGGGGCAGCTCCATACCTATCACATGTGCAAGCCAAGCTCTGTCACAGCAGACAGACTGTGCTTTATCTGGGCATCTCTATTCATCAGGTCGAGTGATACCAAGAACAATCTGAACCCACTAAAATGTCTGTGACAGAAACGCCAGGACCTGTGAAGGCTCTGTACCTGGAGGCTGCTGCTCACAGCTGCTCAATACATTGACTTCTGAGTTTCTCTCTTCCTGACAAGGAGATTTGTACACAGATCGCACTTTGTGTAGTTGTTGAATATTTTATTTGTACACCTTCCCTTCTGTATTGTAACTGTTTTAAAGTTTGATAATATCTTAATGCTTTTAGATTTCCATACCCTCTGAATATACATGGAGCATATGTCAGATCTCTGCTCGAAGCATACCCTTTGCTTATACTGCAAGTGTTTTTACAGCATTAATTCTTAAGTGGTTGGAGATATGTACCTCAAATGTAGCTGATAAAACAGGTAAACTCCATATCTGACTTTTAGCCTTGCAAGTAGTGAGTGTTGGAACTACTGACCAACAGCAAAATGTACTTACTTTAAATACTGGCTTTTAGAGTGAATGGTGTTCACACTGCTTGTCATTATTTTCATTCACACTTAATATATCTTAGAGATATTAAAAGTGACACAGTAAAAGCTAGTGTCCTCTGTTCAACCCTGCTGTGAAAAGATGTTGAGTCTAGAGTACTTACATACAAAATTTGGCTCTGAAAAAATAATCAAGCCAAGTTTCCACTTTAAAACATGACACTACAATATAAATATACTGCTTAATCCTACTCTAGTAGAAACTTGCTAGCTGACAGCCTGGGACAGGTCTGCAACTGACATGAATGGATGGAAATCAGTGAAGACCTCATGGGTTTCGGAGCTCCTGCTGTGGCAGATGTTTACACATTTTTCATTTTCCACTTGGAAACACTCTTATTTTCACTATATCTGCACATTGTTTGAGTGGGATCCTTTCCAATACAGAGGAAGGAGAGGGGACAGAGGGTTTCAGAGGCTAGCAATGGGCCAGTGGGCAGTGGTATGCCAGGTCCATGCTAGGAGGAGGGGAGCATCTGTATGAATTAATACATGTAGCAGAGGATGCATAAAGGAAATTACTTTGGGTAAGTCGAGTTTTCCACAAATCCTTATAACCATATTTTCTCCTTGTGCAGTTTTTGTGACTGCTACATATTTCAGCCTGTTAAGCTGTAATTTTTTTTGAACATGGAAGGGTTATGTGTGGTTATACAGTAAGAAAGTAATGCAAATAAGTTGCTTCTGCCCTTAACTCAGCCTGAAGCACAATCTTGTTGTTTACAGCCAGGTTACAGCAGTTCTTCTTTATCAGCTTGTACACACAGACATGTTTATTGAATTTACATTTCTGCTTACTGATTGCTAGTCCTGCTTTTTGCCAAGGCTGCCAATAGCTGGATTTTCATCCAAAAGTGATTTATATGTCTGTTTTGTTGTTGTTGTTGTTGTTGTGTTGTTGTTGTTGTATTTTTTCCTTTTTAATTCTCCCAGGTCATCAAAAATTTTCTCTTGTGGAGTAAGATATTTTCTTTCCACTGGGAAGTATATTACCTTCAATGATATTTTAGTCCTTATCTTGAGAAGTCAATGTGGAAAAGTCAGTCACTTTTCAATGGTCCTGAACTATCAAGGTTCCTTGCTCTACACAGTCTTGATGCTCAGGAGATACTTCAACCAACATGGGTTCACAAGGCGAAGATCATGTTTAACAAACCTCATTTCTTTTTATGACATGATCACCCATCTAGTTGACCAAAGGATGTAATCTTTCTGTATTTCAGTAAAGCTTTCAGTACTGTCTGTCACAGTATCCTTCTGGACAAAATAACCAGAATGCAGTCAGATAAAAGCATAATAAGATAGGTGAACAATTGGCTGATGGGTTGGGCCCAGAGGGTTCTTGTAAATGGGGTTACATTGGGATGGCAACCTGTCACTAGTGGGGTTCCCCAGGGCTCCTTTTTAGGACCAGTCCTCTTTAATGTTTTCATAAACAATTTGGATGTAGGACTCATTTGGGTGGTGCTTTTGGGGACCCAGGAGTTGGACTCTATGCTCCTTGTGGGTCCCTTCTAACTTGTGATGTTCTATGATTCTATGAGCGAAGACTAAATGAAATAGCTACTGAAGGAGGAGGTGTCACAGTTACTGCGGGCTTACTTGGGAATGACAACAGCAAAGGGCACAAGAATGGGCCCCCAAGCTCAGCCCCCAAAATGGAAATTCTCTCATTCTAACTCATTAACTGATTCCCACTTAGGCTTTCTGAGTTTGGTTTTCAGAGGTGCTAACTGCAAGTTGAGGTGACTTAATGGAAATGGTGTTTGTTCACTACTGCTTGTGAGTCTTCCAGCAATTTCAGGAAGGTGTTTTGCAGATTACTCCAACAAAAGTAAAATTTATGGGACAAAATGTTAGTCTCCATTAGAAAATACAAAAAATGTCAAGCCCAGACAGTTCTTAAGCAGTGTAAGCATATATTTCTATGACCGTTCTTCACATTTTGCTGTAGTAATTCTTCACATTAGTTAGAAATTATTTGTTTGCATTTCATGTGATTAATCTTTTAACATTAAAAACATATTTTTTGCATATTGAGTGTTATCGTCTTAAAACTCTGCAACAGATAAATTACTGTGATCTCTATTTGCAAATGTACAGTCTTGGCTGTCATGGGCAATGTGAGAAGCTCAAGATCAAACAGTAAGGCAATACCAAAAAATAAAACATGCCTTGCACATCCTGATTCCTGTTCCAGCACATCTCTGTGGGTCCATCATCCAAATCAGTGTGGGCATGGCAGGAAGCCTCAGGAAAGGTGCCCAACATCAGCGTACCTAGACAAATGATAGAAAGCAGAGCAGAAAGGGAGAGTAGTGTGTCTTCAAATCCCTCCCTGTGCCCAAAGGCAGGGTTATTTATCTCTGCCTCTGTCAATCCTGTTAGTTATTTACCCAGCCTGTTCTTACAAAAACAACACTGGTGATTCCCTCACTTCCTTAGGCAATCTCTTCTGGGAGCTGGGCTACATATGCTGGGTCCCAGGGTTTGTCTTTCATTGCAGCAACTGTGGAGAAATGCCATTCACATGCTGACTTGTAGCTGGTTGTCGTAAAGCTACGCAGGATAAGACATCACATGTGTTGCTGCCTTTCAGGGTGTTTCTCTCTCTTCATGGGTAAGAGCTGTGAGAGGCTGAAGAAACCAGGGAGGTTTTGCATCAGCTGGTGCAGGGTGTGGAAAGGTTGCATGCATTTTGGGATTTGTGCACATGAATACCATAAACTCTGGCAACCACAGCCTTTCTGTAAAAGTTGCAAGGTGTCTGTTCCAACTAGAGAGCAGGGTTGATGTTGCTGTGATTATGCACAAGTCAGTGAAATGGTGACAGCAAAAGGGTGTCTTTCTGGGAAGGGGAGGGCCACTCTAGGTCCTCTAGGGGAGCTCCACTCTAGGCAGTGGAGCAGGAGGATGGAAGTATGGGAGTAGCTGGAGAAAAGGAGGGAAAATAAACTTTGGAAAGGATACACATATTTAGATGGTACAAGCCAAAAATGGTAAGGCTTTCTGATAAAATCTAAGGGCTGGATTTTCAACCTTGCAGCCCTAATGACAGAAAATAAAATATTAATATATCCCATTATTTATTTATTTTTTTTTTTCATTGAACCTTATGAGGGCTTTTTTATATCACTCATTGTCTACCTAAAACTTCTGTCTAAATATCAGTACATGACAATAACTATAAATCAAGACCAACATGTATCTCTCAGAACATTAGCCTTTCCTATGACTATATCCATTGTAATGAATATTGTATTTTAATAACTGATGTTTCACATCCTATATTTTGCCCTTCTTTGCACTGGGAGCCTATCCAAATGTATCTGAAGCATTTCTTGTAAGTGGAATCTAATGATAAGTGAAATGGCAATGCAATCTCTTTACTTTTACAGATGGACAGAACTTACATGCTAAATTCAGGTAAAATTTCAGTTCAACCACCGATCCCTGTCAAAATGATAAGGAATTGAGGTTTTGAGATACCTTCTCCAAATTTACTGGAAAGGAAGTTATGAAACTTTCATGTGAGTAAATTAGAGCTCCACACCCAATTAGTCATAGAACTTGAAAGTAATTTGAAATCTTGAATATACATGAATTATTGAACAATAAGTGAAAATGAAAGAAAATGGAAACTATAGCCTGCACTTCCACAGTCTGCATAAATTGCTACTGTGTTCCTTCTGTTCTGTAATTTCAGGGCAGTGTTGAAAGAGCAACAGAAACCTGTAATATTTAAAGACAGTGGGATCCTTATTACATAGTAAAGAGGTCAGCAACAGATCAAAGAAAGGAAAAAGTCTTAAAGGGAATATGGAAGGTTCCACTTAGTTGCACCTGAGCTTGTTGCTGCATTGGGTTCTTACATCTTTTTATCTGTTTTCTCTCTTCCTATTTTGGTTGAGGGAGAATGCCATCATAGCTTGTTAAGGACGGCTGAGACAAGCTGTAAACACCAGTATGCTCTACCATCACACCTAGCAATGAATGTGAGCTCTGTCCAAAGTCTATTGGATGAAAGAGAAGGGAAGCTACAGAACTAAGAAACATCTCTAACAATTTGAATAAGTTTTGAAAGGTGAAAGTGAGTCTACAATGTATTTAATCACCCAGTCAAATTTTCTGTTGTCCAGGAAAAGAGAAAAGCAGAAAATCTATTAAATGAATTAAAGATCACAATGAAATTATAAGGTATCTGTAGACTTCATGTAATGTAGTGAAAAACACTGCAGAACAGTTAAATAGAGCTACCAATTCAGCTTTCAGATTTATCCCTAAGTAACCTTGAATTCTGATAAAGCTCGTTTTTCCACATGTTAATATTTTTTTAATTTACTTCTAACATAATTTTTAGGTGACCACTTACATAAACAAGTTTAGGACCCTACCCTCCCAGTTTTCTCCTTTACTTGGTATGAAGCTTTAAGTTACCTTTTTTTTTTTTTTTATCTCTCTAACATCCAGGTCATGCAATTTTTGTGCCAGTGACTTCACTCTTTAGGACTTCAAGTTTCTTAAAGATTCCCCTTCTGAAACCGGAAAATCTTTGATACAGGCTTTGTTTGTGGATCCTTCCCATTAATTTAACATCCCGTGAAACAAGGCTACCTTATGTGGAGAGCATTTTACAATAGTTGCATATTCTAACTATATCTAAGACTATATCTTTCCTGTTCAGGAATTTGTCTTTCAATTGACAAACTGATGAGCAAGTTTCTTAGACCAGATATCTAGGCCTCACTTTTATAGCTGAATTAGATCCCTGATAGGCATTTAGAAGCTGAAAGCATTCTTTAATAATATTATTTTTTTTAGGATTTATCTTTCTATATTGTTAATATCAGTCCTTGATTTTAAGGATCTTTATCTACTTTTAATTCCCAGATTTTGTTGCCTGGACTACTTGGACTTCTTGTACATAATTTTCTTAATTTTTTCTCACTGGTATCTCCTATGTGGAAACTTCTTAACACTCTATCTGATGACTTTTACAAGAATCATTCTTTCTCCCAGTTTTCTACTTCTGCTGTTTCACTAACCATTACTATGTCTTTACTTGTATTCCTTCCTTTTTATTTGTTCTTCTGATAAATAACAGGTGCCTCCAGGAGCCTCTACCAATCATCTGGTGTTAGTTCAGAAGTTAAAATTCATAGTCATTCAGACACAGAATTCAAGAAGAGTCCTTTCTCTATGAATGCTTGCTAATGATTGCTTATGAAAATATCTCTTCTCTCCCATTAATCCTTGTACTGCCTTTTAATATTTATTGTTTTGACATGTTACTTCATTAAAACCAGACCAGGCAAAAAGGTATGTCAGTAAATGAGTTTTCTAACATTGTCTATAGTAGAAATTTTGTTCATTGAGGTCTCCTAGAGGATAAGATCTCAGTTCAAAAAAAAAGTTATGCTAGCAAAAGACAAACTTGGAAAAGGCATACAGGTTGTGTACTGGTAGTTTATTTTAGAGTGAGCTGTAGAAGTCAGCTATAAAATCAAGTAAAAGTACAGCTAGTACTTTCACAATGGCCCTGCTGGCACAGCCTATCTAGCATAGGAAGGGCCAAGTGGCAGGTTCACTCTGCAGTCATGAAATGAGATATAGGTCATTGTCTGAGCATACACACATGAATATCAGTGTGTTATTTATTATTTGTCACAGAAGACTTGTATAAGAAGTTTCCAACCAGCAGCTTGGAACTAGGCCACGTGGCTTAGTTTGCCAGTCTAAATCAACAGTTCACGAACAGGTTAGTTTCTGTAAGTTATTTGGCACCTAGACAAAAGTCATACTGAGAGAAAACAGAAGTCCTTTGTGAATGTCTTACAAGCAAGAAAAACTAATTCAATCAAGTAGTATAGAAAATACATGATATGATCAGTTCCAGTTTTAAGCCAGGGCAGTATTTTTGAACCATCTACAAGAATTTGAATCCAGTTTTATATAGTGGTAAGTCAGCTAGTCAGATAGTGTTGTCAGCTTTTGCAACATTGTTGTGCCATTTAAATAACTTACTCATGTCTTTTGGTATCAGGGGCACAGGCAATGATAAGATGGCTCATAAGAAGGTGGCTTGGGCAGTTTGGATACTTGCTACTTGGTAAGGTATTTACAGTATATCTATGGACAGCATTGTTCCAGGTGAGGTAGACTGCATGTTGCCATGAATACAATGATTAACAGAGACTAGGACAGGCAACTCCTTCAAGAAATGTAGAGCTCTCTAGGAATCCAGAGGAAAAGGGGAAATCCTGCTTCTCCTCTTACCTTTATGAATATAATGAATCTCTCATTCCTGTGTTGTATCTCACAATTTCCATAGTGACAATCAAATATAAAAGACTTTGAGCAAAAGTATAACCCAAAAAATAAACTGGGCCAGAGACTGTACACTCCAACTGAGCAATGGCACCCAACAAGACCCAGAGAGCTCTCAGGCTCAGCTTTTACCTCTGGATAAATCACAGAATAACCAGAATCATCTGGCTTCCTTCTCATTTAGGATTTTAACTCAGTTGTGGAAACGCAGAGAGGTAGCAGCAATGCTATAACCAGAGGGAAATTAAAGACTAGGAACAGAAGCAATTCTTATCTCTGTCTCCTCTCTTTTTTTCCCTCCTAAATTAAGAAAATGAATGGGAGAATTTTTAAAGGATGATCTGGGGGGGGTGAGGGCAGATATTAAGCCATATCATGACTGCTAGCTGTGACAGAACAGGGACATACCTTTCTGTTTCCTATTTATCAAACCTTTCAGGGCCCGCATGGGAAATTGGTTTGTTTGCATGGGGAATGACCAGAAATGATATGAAGTTTCTTTTTGTTACTTTATTTAGTGCTAGGAAGGAGTTGCTAATTCTATTTGAAGCTCCATCAACACTGTTAATGTTGCCATTTTGGGCAGGCTGAGTTTATCTCAATAGTCCTTCGAGACTGATAACTTTAAGTGCTGATGCTAGTGTTTGAGAAATAAAGCAACACCAACAGTGTGAAGCCAAAACAAGATCCAGGTAAGTGGAACCATTTAAAGCATGAGCTACTACTGCTGGTGAATTTCTGTTTCCTCTTTCAATGTTGCTGTTATTTTAATGACAGCACCATTTACTGAAAATAGCACGTGGACATGGACATTTTTTATTTACTTTTTTTTTTTTTTTTACATTATTCATTCTTTACAATTATCACTTCAGACTGTGAAAATGGTAGCAAAGATTTGTTTCATTCAGCAATTCTAATTTTCTGGCATGCATTCTAAACAGAGGTCACATCTCACAGTGACAGAAGGAGTACCAGAGGGCTCTCTAGACTGCACCTCCTCTCACTCATCGAATTTGCTATCCATATATTGCTGCAGGTGGTGTGAATTACTGGAAGGCATTCAACCACAGTACATGACTTCTGCTGAACCACCACATCAGCTGACATTAGTTGTGCTATCTAAACCATATAAATCCCATTTAATATATGCCTATTCAAGTATATGAGGGAAAATTGACATAATTAAGATAAAATGAAGAAGAAAAGGATGATATAAACATCACTACTATGGACATGTGTATTTAAAACTGAGGACCTTGATGTGACTTGCTTGTGATGATGCATTGATTAGTGCAGTAGGTGTACCCCTATTCCAGTTGTGAAGTCCCAGGAAACTTTCCTGACTTTGTTCTGTGTACTTCCACTGGGTGTTCTTGGCAGCACCTTTCTTTTATTGTGGTTTTAAATATCACCTTATACAAAGTGCCCAGGGCACAATGGAGCATTAGTCATTGCCAGAAGGCAAGTATTAAGTATCACACACAAAATAGTAGTGAATTTAGATTCCCACACAAGAGGGAAGTATTTCCTGGTTTCTCCTGTCTGGGCACACACACATGGCTGCCACCTCCTCCTGTTCCTTCTCCTTTCATGGAGCTCCCCAAGAGCCAGCTAGCTCCCTATGCTCTGGGAGCAGGAAAGCTGAAGCCTGCTGACAGACAATTATCTGACACAGTCAGAAAGTGACCAAATTGCATTTGTAATCAAACCTTTTTGCCCTGGAAGTTAATTTTTAAAAAGCTGCATTTCTGGTGCCGTAAGAAAGCCTGGCTGGTTAGTTCTCAAAGGTTACAAATGATGACAGAGAAAGGAAGGTTTTCATTGTGCTATGGCAACTGTCAAAAACACATGAGCAAGATCAAGAGTTTGCCCAGCCTGGGAATGAGCAGGTAAACACTACACTAATCCCTCCTGAGCTGTGATATGTGCAGACTGCCGGGACATAATATGTTCGTCAAGAGATGCAAGAAGTCAGTCTGGATTAATTTATCTCTTTGTAGTTTGTTTATTCAAGGTACCTATGCTCCGATGGTTCATGTTTACAAGGCTGCCCCGCCTGCTTCTTGCAGTGTAGTGGTGCAGTTTGAAATAGAAGGGAGCCTAGCACAGAAGGAGAGGGAAGCTTTCAAAGGTCAGGTTTGCACTAGAAAAGCACTGAACAAGAGGATAGCAAGACCCCAGGGACCTGTAAGTCAGGGGCTGCAAACTCTACTTTCCCTGCACCATCAGTCCTGTCTGGCTCCAGCAACATGTTCTCTACTAGTTGAACTGGGTGTTGAGGATGCATTTACAGCACACACTAAAATTTCTGCAAACCCATGCAGTAAGTAAAAAGCCATCTAGGGACACTTCTTATGGGACTGGAGTACCATAAATGACTGGGAGCTTGAATCAGGGTTTCATTATAAGCACTTTCATCCCTGTGGGATCCAGCCTCCAAAAGCATTTTATAAGTCTTGGTATGATCAAAATTCAAAATAATAATAGTTTGCTTGACTCAAAAATACTGCAAGACTAGATTTTATTTTGAAAATCACCTAATTATACTGAAAAGAGATTTTGTGGATCTCTACCAAAACCTGAGACCTGACTACAGACTGCGTACAATGTAGGCACAGCTACTATTAACCTACGAAGAATAATGACCATTAAAGCCATGTGAGCTAAAGGAAAAAGACTTATTCTGAAATGTGATTAAGCAGTGCCTTTACAATTAATCATGCCAGGCTGATACTACAAAAGAAAAAATGTCCTTAAGTGGCCACAAATGTCCACAAGAGCCTGGTGCCAATGTAAAGCACCCTTAACACCTTTGAGCATCATGGTAATCCCTGCTGGCTGTTCCAGAGAGGAGATCTGTCCTCTCTTCTCTTGTCTTGCTGAATGGGGACCACTGCACAGACAGAAAACTAAGACAGCGAACAACAGGAAAGCCATCACAATGGTTTAGTGGCCAGGACACCTCAATAAGGTACAGACAAAAGTAAGGCTGCATTCCTGTTTTCTGCAATGTTTACAAATATATCCTGAGACAACAGCTAAAATAAATAATTTGGGTCTGTTAGTTCAAATAAGTACCATATACACTGCTTCTTCCACACAACACAGGTGAAGATGTAAAATCCTCAACTGTGCATGGACAGAGTTGAGTAGAGTTTCCCAATGTTACATCTTCTGTATTGAAGAGTGAGGAATATTCTTCCCCATCTGAAACTAAGTTAGTTTCCAAATCATTGTATGTTTCTATGAGTTTTGGGGTTGAAGTTCAAGAATGCGTCAATGAATACATGACATTTCTTAATTTGCATCTAAGACATTGATCTAGGTCCCAAACTTGGTTTTTGTTCCTTGAATCCCTTGTTTATTGCTTGTGTATGGGCTAATTATGGGATTGCCATTTTAAGAGGAGGAGACCATAAAAATTTCAGAGGGCTCACAAGTCTGTTGTAAGATGGAGCTGACAGACAATGATCCAGTCAATGGAGGTAGTCCACCACAAGTGTGAAAATAACAGGAGTACCAGCTGCTAATGAATTGTCAACCCTAAGAGAGGGGAAGGGATGTTCATAGTGCAGCCAGTTACAAGTCTTGCTCTCCTGTGTACAGGCACCTCACAGTAGTAAGTGGAAGGTAGATGACTCAAGAAAAAACCACGAGGTTTCAAAATTCTTTTAGTTCTAATTTCTCTTAAAATGTTGCAGGTCACAACCACAACTGGCAAATTTTTAACTTCTGAGGGCAATGTTCAGCTTTTTTTTTTTTTTTCTATGCTTCTCTACTGCTATGCAGCAAGTAAAAGAGTCCTTAGTCTATGTCACCTCACCACTACCTGTACAACTCGAATCCAGTGAAATTTGTGTATGTTTTCTGGAGTAAAATGACCAAAACTCATCATCAGGCAGAACACCCTGATGTGACAAGTAAGCCAAGTTATATATTTCATTCCTTCCTTTGTAAGCAGGAAGAGCTTTGCTCTTATTAGATTTTTTTTATTTTTATTTTTTTACTAGTTTTTAAGAGTAAGATGAATGTAAGACACTTTGTGAATGTGACAGCTGATATCAGTTTCATTGCCCTTTATAATTTTCAATGCTTCTTCTCTGTTTAAAGAAAATCTAAGTAACTATTTTTTCAGGGATTTGTTTTTTACACTACAAATGCCACACCAAGTGCAAAGGATGACAGCTGAGCCCCAGTGAAATCAGTGCCTACTTTTAAGGATTCACAGAACCATCTTGTAAATGTTAATGGTATTTAAGTCATTCCATCTCCCTCCTCCAAGTCGCAGAGCAGCTACTGAACATCAAGGTAATGAGGGAGGTGCAGGAACCCTTTGGTTTATGATGCTGTCTGCAGTGTTACAGCCTCCATGAAAGTTCAGTCTAACTTTGAAGATTTATAGAGTTTCAAGACTTTTTTAAAAAATCTGTGTTTCCTACCTGTATAAAATACATAAAACCAGACAAGAAAGTTTGCTAATAGAGGAGTCTAAATATGAAAAACAAATTGAGATCAATTCCCTCAAAGAATTTAAGTATCTTCTACTTTTCTCTTCCTACTAGTTTTACTTATGTTAATAGCCACCATTCCTCAGTTTATAAATTATTCATGTGTACAAGTCTCTGCAAGGCTTGAGCCTGCAGGTTACAAACTTGTTTTAAGCACTGAGTTGGTTAAAAATATATGGGCAAGGAAGAACGGAAGAACTTTTAATTGGTGCTAAAAAGAATAACAACAGCAACAGTTAATTATTGTAAGGATAGGTTAAACAAACACTGTCTACAGAAGGGGAATGTAGAAAATATCTTTAATACATCTGCAACAAGCTGTGTTGCATATTATGTTTTCATTTTATGCAGGAATATTTTAGGGAACTTATGGCCACATTAATCCAAAGGAAAATATACTTATTAAATGGTACATGCCAGACAGTTTTTGGCAGTAGAATGACAGTATTTTTTTTCTCTTTATATACACCAGTGTGTTCTCTCTTTCTCTTTTGAGCAACATAAACAATTTGTTCTGGTGGTGGTTTTTGCAGTGGTGGTGATTCCTGGTGGTTCCTACCACCTTGGTGACTAGCAGTATTGGTTCTCAGAATGCCAGTCCCCACTCCCCAGAATCAGTTTGTTCACATTGTTCAGTATGACTTGTATGACTTGGTAAAACAGCATCTTGAACACACACAAGGACTCTCATCTACGAACAGGATCCTAGAAAGCCCAGCATCTGCTTGCTCCAAGGTTCCCATTAAGTGACCAAGAATGACTCATGGAGGCAGCTTGCAAGACTTGGTAGCTTCAACAGGTTCCAGTAACTTTCAGTCCACAGTCGCTTTTTCTGCTTTTAGGGTTTTTCCATTCATCTCTTTTCCATGTGCTGAGCAGTGAGTATTGGAAAGAGAGACACCATGAAGGAGAGCATTGAGAAATCATGCAGTAAAGGGAGAAAAAAATGGTAACATGAAGAAAAGCAAGGATAGGTAGGCGTAAGGGGAGATGGAAGGAAGGCAGCAGTGAAGGTCGTGAGGGAAGGTCCAAGCATTCTGGGGGCATGAGGAGGTCTGGATTACATCATTGTTCTTCCACCTTGGCATTAGTTTGTTGGGTTTGTTTTAAACAATTGATTTGTGGCAGCCTCACCACATGTGAAATATCTCCAGGAAAAGCTGAATGCCTGTATTTTTTGTCTATATAGCATATCTGTTATATGGTATGCCAAAAAAATAAAATACTAACTAACATGTGTGTGTTTTGGAACTGGAGCAAGTGGAAGAGGTCAATTGCATTTAGCAGTGGTAGGTTGCCAGTCCTTGTATCCTTCATGCTTTTCAAAAAGCCACTCTCTGAAGAGCACTGTGAAATTTCCAAAACAGAAAAAAAAGAACTCAGCCCAAAGACAGATTGTTCCTGTCAGCTTGCTGAGCTCAGAGGTGTGAATGCACGTTCACATGACACTGTGTGTGGAAGTGGAACTCTTGGGGTTAGAAGGCTGTGGCATGGCAGAGGAGAAAGCAAGCTGGGAATTGTTTTTCTGAAACATGATGAGGTGACAATGTGTGAGTGGTGTCCAGGGCACCTGGTGAAAAGGCATTTTGCAGCATTTAGGTGGGTGCCAGCAGCTTGTCTGTCTCTCTGCAGCATACCTTGCATCTTCCGATTTCTCAGGGTACCCTGCACGAGCTCTGGCACAGGAAAAAATAACAGCACTTCCCACTCTTCCTCGCGGCAGCTGGTCCTGCTGTGTAGCTGTGGAAGGTTTACGCCATGCCCTCACCTCAGAAAACTCATTTCAACTCTGGCTGCTGGGCCAGGGCCAGGGGCTGGGGACTGCAGACACCTCTGCCCAGACTTGGTTGCCCAAACCAAGTCACTCCTGGACTTCTGCTCTGTATCTTCTGCTGAAGTCATTACTTTTATCCCTTGTATCTATCTTATTTGTCTCAGCAAAAAGAGTAAATCTCTACTGTTCTGCATGCCTTATACCACAAGTTGAAATTTGTCTTTAGTATTAGATCCCTGGCTGTTTGCCTGACAATTTCTACAAGCTCTTTCCATCCCCATGACCTGCTCTATTAAACACTTATCCCTGGACAATAAGGAAAGCTTTAATGACATTTAGATGTTTTCTGCTGTGAGTATTGGATAAGACATTGGTATATCTCACATGACTGACAAGTGTAGGGACTTTTTCCCAGCACTTATTGAGGTATCTGCATGTGCTGGATTTTGTTAGCAAAAGAAAATAACAAATTGAATTGTCCTACCTGTTTACCATCAGATTTAAAAGGTCTCACCAGGGATGACATCTGTGAAGGGGTTCAGAGCACTCAGTAGTGCTCTTTGCTTCATCAAATTATTGGCATCACTTTCTAGTTAGTATCTGTGATTTCTGTTTAATTTCTAGAGCAGGTGTCAATCTATCTGTCACCTCTGCCAGGTGCTTTGCTGACCTCTTCCTCCACATTTTATATACAGGCAGAGAGTGCATGGGTCATCTGAATGCCATTTGAGAGACTGGCTGTGTCATTGGTACTTCTCTGGTCTCAAGCAAACCGCATTTTTTCCCTTCCCTGGCCCCTGGTACCAAGGGACCCCAGTTGGCTTCCAGCCCCTGTGAGATACAGGATGCATCAGTCCAAGTGCAGTATGACATTAATAAAGCTTTAGTGCTTTTTAGTTCTTTGGTACCCTTGCTTGACACAGCACTGAACCACACACATGTACCCTGTTACTGGTGTTTTTAACCTTTCTCACTTTTGGCCCCCTGAAACATTTTGCGAAAGGCATAGACAGCTTCACAAATGTCACAAACATAGGTTTTGTTTCTGTGAATGTCCTTCCCTTACCCACCTCCTGCATTTCACATACAGGTCAAAACTCACTGCAGTAAGTGCATTACAACAGAGAAAGTCTTTTTATATTTTTATTTCTTATTTAGGAAGCAACCCGCAGGCAGTGTTTTAACTTTAAACTGCTTAGCCCTGGCATCACGAGCAAGAAAAGCACGGTGGCAGGGGTCTGAGTAATGCCAGCCCCTTGAGCACCCCAAGGTGAGCGTGTAGGGCCAGACCTCCTTGCTGCGATGGACCCACAGCATGCAGAGGAAAGCTGGCTCAGGGCAATGCCCACATGCTGCAGCCACACAGGTAGAGGCACAGGCACAATATGCTGTTGCACAGCTGGCCTGGAGCTTGCTGAGACACACTCAGTTATACCATTATGTGGATCTTAGATTATATTATCTATCTCATTCCTTTTTGGAAACATATTTTCACTCACATGCAGTTTGAAGACTGATTCTTTTTCTTTCATATCTTCTGCGCTATCTTGGTGTTGATGGCTATGCCATTTCTGACTTTAGTAGCATTCAAAGTTGTGCAAGTGCTTTACAAACCGGCAAGATGAGTCTCTGCATGAATGTGATTATAATCTCTGAAAACAACAGTAAATGCTGAGCATGTGGATGGACGACTCCTTAAGCAGGTCTGAGGAAAGCTGGTCAAAAAATGACCCTGTAGTTAGGAGTTAAGTGCTAAAATTCCAAACATTTCAAAATGAATTATGTTCTCTGTTTTCTCTTAAATTATCATTAATCACAGTTATTATTCTCTTTGTGTGGTTTTTTTTGTTTGTTTGTTTGTGTGTGAAGATGTTGTGATAATATTTCTTAATTTATTTTGCATTGATTTATCAGTGATTGAAATTTTAGTATATAAACATTTTAGCACCTATTTTGGTAATGGCACATCAAAACATTAGATGAAAACAACGCATCTCAGCACTCTTACAAGATTAGAAAAACCTTATTATTCTCTTGCAAAGAGTTTTGTTGAGTGAAAAAGCCATTCCTGCCAAAATCACTTACTGAGGAAATGCCAGCTGGCTTTTGCCACTCATTCATCTCAGCCAGACATTGCCCTTCAACCTGTGTCATGCAGAGCTTCAACCAAGGCTAGAGGAAGGGTTTCCACTCCATGAATGTGTTGCAGCCAGACAGCTGCTTGAATGTGTCTTGGTGTTGGACAGACCATCCCCACCATCCCAAGGACGAGAGACTTACCTACTTTACCAAAATCCTAACTCTTTTCCTTTGCTTTGCAGCCCATGGCACAGAGCTCAATTTATTCATGTGCATTGTTTTATATCCAATGGGGCATTTATAGAGCAGCAATAAATCCCTTCATTGGGATTTAAGGCTCTGCCTGTACTGCACAGTAAAATTAAAACAGGTTTGGAAAACAGTCTTCAGCCCAGAGATTGAGAGGCAACATGGGCACTACACACAGTACTAGACCTGCATCTCAGCATCTCATCTAGTGCCCCTCTGCCATCAGGATTATTCTGTGGGAATAATTTTTTCAGCTAAAGATGCCTGAAAAATGTGAGTGTTTTGTCAACTAATTCTTTCTTCTCTGTAGTAGGAGTCTGGTGATAAGTTGTGCAGAACCTGCGGTGTGGAGACATTTGTGGGAGCAAAGCCCCAGCACAGGCTGGAGGAGGGAGCAGCAGGAGCCAGCCTGATGCAGTCACGTCCATGCTGCCTGCCCAGAACTAGCCCAGGCAGGACCTGGGAGAGTTTTGTCTGGCACACACCAAAACCATGCCTGGAGGGTGTGAACAGTTAAACACTGTGCGTAATCAGTGGGCCAGTGCTCAAACCTGCCTCCTGGCCTTGGTCTAGCTGGCAGTGTGGGTATAGCCTGAAACACCGTAATATTTGGGTGATAGGAAAGACTACCTGAGAGGTGTTAGCAGGAGCAAGGAAACTGAAAAATGCCCTTCAATAGTTATTTATTAGATTCTACTTTAATTGCATTTTGGTCTGATGTTTCATTGTTATCTGTTGGATCTGACATTTGTCTTTCTTTGAAAATTACCATTTTTCTTCATTCTGAGACTCTCCAAATGCTCAATTTCTCCCAAACACACTGCAGCCTGCAGGCAGCCTGGCTTCTTTGTTCCCTCTCTTATCTTTAAGACATTACCAGCTGGCCAATGACTTTATATTTTATCACCCTCTGGACATTCTTTTGTGCTGCTCTTCAGACTCTAGGAGAGTGCTGCAGGGTAACCCTGCTACACTGACTTTGTACCATGCTGGAAAATAAATGGAGAATATGAATAGCTTGTGCCTCCCCTGACAGAGTGCACCAGGCTGTAACGAGACCTTTCACTCTTTTTTACCAGCCTGCTTCAAGCAGACTGCTTTTTCTATGGGACATTTTCCTTGACCATGGCAGCCCCGTGCAAACAGACTTGTTGGTGTGCCCTATAGTAGCTCGGGCAGATTCATATGAACTGATGCTCCGACCTACTGCCTGAGGCAGAGTACAACCAGACAGCCTTTCTCATGCACCATTTAGATGATTTAAACATTTAGGAGTTTACATTAGCCTTCTCGTTTTGATGAATTCCTCATCTGCATTCAGAAAAAGAGCCTCATTACCTTAGGACAGAGCTATTATTTATCTACCGTTTATTTCTCAATATTTTGCTCTCCCCAAGAGCATACTAATGCCTCCTGCAGCATTAACAGCCCTGCACACTGCCCTGCTTAGCTGACAAATAAATCTCTGTGATCATGCTGCATGGAGCAGAGGGGCTTTGGAGGGCTGGACAGAGGGTGGCAGTGATATTAGGAACATAATTTGGACGTAACGCAGCAGAGCAAAGACAAGATAAAGAAGACGTTATTAGAAGACCCTTAGCCATCGCGTTGCTTGTTGTCATTGTCATGAATCCTAAGGTCGGTATAATACTTAAAAGGTTTTAAATCCCTGTTCAGAAGCACCTGCCCCCTCTCTTGGCACGGGAAGGTAATTTTCCCTTGAAGAGAGCTAGCACGTTTCCCTGGACCGGTGACAGTCTAACGCTGTATCTACATCTAGTGGCTCCCCAGCGCATTGCCACTGGTTCCAGCTGAGCTTCATTTTTCATTTTTATTTTCCAGGGAACATCATCGTGCAATTGACTGATCACCAAATGCAACGAGAAGATCTGGGTCCCACTCCCCACCTCCAGATATATCCCTCCAGCCTTTTCTTGTCCCCCCATCTTACCTCTCTTCTCAACCTCTCTTCTCTACTTCTTTCCATACACTTGCATCAATCTGTCACCTGTAGCCTCAAGCGCAGGTGCAGTTTGAATAATCATTCCTCAAGGCAGACACACTATAAGTCCATTTGTGGGCCACTTGTGCCACTCTAACCATACCTCAGGTCTATGGGAGGGGGCACCCAGTCCCCCCTGCCAGAGCTGCAGTAGGTGGCTTCTCCTGTTGGACTGCAGCAACATCTGCAGCGTGCTCTTTGTCAAGAGCCTCTCCAGTGTGTTTCCACTGATGGAGGACTGGCTTTGCTAAAAGTAAAGCTGAAGGAAATCCAGGCAGGCAGTAAGATGCAAATATATGGCTAATTTCTGCATTATTGCCAAATCCACGTATTCAAACAGCAGGAGCCAGACCCTCAAAGTCACAAAGTTGGCAGAGTCCTAGAATTTATTCCTAAAGCTGTTTTTGCCTTCCTTTTTAAAACCTGTGCACATTCAGAGAATGTTTTCAAGGTCTGTACTGCAGTCACTGGCCAGAATTTGACTGTTTAATTCAGTTTTCACTTAAACTGTAAATGCCTAATCAAACAATTCACCTCTAAATGTAAACAAAAATACACACACACACACACACACACAAAAAGAAAGGAAAACAAACAAACAAAAAGTCCACAAATTCTCTGTATAGACAATCAAGAAAGAGGCTGGTGCTTCTGAAGGCCTCTGGAGTTCATATGTACATACATGTGTATATTTATTTATTCATATATATATTTATAATTTTATTTCTTCTCTCTCTGCAAATATGTATTAGATCTAGCAGCTGCAGACAACAGTAAGAACTGATTAATGATGGCCAGAAAAAGTTATTTACTTTTCACTTACTTTTTTTTTTTTTTTTAAGAATTTGGATGTCTTATGTCTTCTTGGAATAAAATTTCTCAGTCATTAGACAATAATTTTTCAGTCAATATTTAATTAATATCAGAATTACATAACATGAAGTATAATATAAGACATACCTATATATGGTATACAAAATTAAAAAAAAAAAATCTAAATGATAAAATAAACAAAAAACTCCAATATTTGAAAAGAAAAATAAATGTGTTTGGTTCTGATTATTATTTTCCAAATTAAGTAGGAAAATTCTTTCCTTGGACACAAGTTCATTTTATAACTGGAAACCATTTTATTAAAAAGAAGACCACCAACTGTATTGGTACTAATACGTATAAACTCCTACAGCCATTACAAGGCTCAAACATCAGAGAGTCTTGAAATACAAAATAGCTTCAATAAAAAGGAGCATTGGAGCAATTGAATTTATCTCTGCCAAGGTCTCCCTTTCCCCTTCACGATTCCTGTAGGGTAGATGTGGAGTGGATGCATTCAGACAATATGGAAAATTAAAATGATCCTCAATCAAAAGCGATCAGAACTATGATCTAATTTGTTCAGTACAGGCAAAATAATGGATGTATATTCAGCAAATTCTAGCTTAGAGAATTGCCCACTTTCCAAATTAGGAGTTGCTTTCTGTTTCATCTTTTAAGACATAAAAAGGGCACTCAGCAAGCAATGAAACAAGTAAGCAAGTACTCAAAGTAAGAACGAGTGAGCCCCATACACTGACTGCAGGAAAAAAAAAAAAAAAAAAAGAGGAACTGTTCTTCATGAGTTTTTCCACCTCTCCCTACCCAGCCCCATTTCAAATGTGTGTGTTTGGCTCTAAATTTGTAATGTACTCTGTAACACATATATCATGGTTGTCTGGAGATTAAAGAGTTTTGAGGAAGTTCTTTGTCAATCACTGTTATTAATGACATGGTTGTAAATGTTAGTCATAGTAATTACTGAGTAAATAAGTACTCACTGACTGGGTGACCTGGAGGAACATTTTCCCAGCAAGGAAACTGGTTTGAAAAAAAAAATTGACTCACCTCTTTTTTTTCTGTTATACCTCAAAGTCACGTATGGGGTTGGGAACTCATTCAAAGATGAACTCAGACATCCTGTACTTCACAGGATTGGAAACATGCAGATTTTCTGGATGTATCACTTAGCATTAAGTCAACAAGTTGTGTAAAATGGATATATTTATTGATTGAACTGGAAACAAAATAAATTTATGTCTTTTTTCCTATAATTTCTCTAAAAGGGGTACAACTTTCTCCCATGTAACTGCAAGCACCTCTGATGGGATGCTTTTTGTCTTTCCATCCCAGGCTTTCTGTACAATGAGGTGAGAACTGGCAGGGGTGCATCCATAGGAACTTACACTTCCTTTTGAGAACGTCATCCTCATGTGTTGTTTTTAAAAGGTCTGCCTTAAAAAATTAAAGCCAGCAAATGCAAGGTTCAAATTTGAACCTTCTGACTTTTCTGACTTTGCCCTTCTGACTTTACCTGAGGCAGGTTTATGGTATGCAGGTTTCTAAACCTCTTTCCTTCTGAAGGATTATCTGAATTTCAGGCCATCATTGGTTTTCATCTGCTTACTCAAAATGTCGAC
Organism: Anas acuta; assembly: GCF_963932015.1. Taxonomy (NCBI): domain Eukaryota; kingdom Metazoa; phylum Chordata; class Aves; order Anseriformes; family Anatidae; genus Anas; species Anas acuta. The sequence continues at coordinate 97,795,014 of NC_088981.1, forward strand.
CACTCCAACTCTGTTGTTCTGTTTCTTCCCCCTCCTTCCCTCAGCTCCACTTTAGTGAACTTAAGAAACCTTCCAGGAATAGAAGTTATGCGTTTCTTTTTTGGATAGCATCTAACACATTTGGAGTTCCACCATGAGCAAACAAATACTGGCTGTACCTCTGAGAAGCACCCATCAATACCTGGTGTTTGATTTACTCATTGTCTTACACAGGCCACACCATGACACTGCTATTGTCTTAACAGTGTTAGATAAATAACTAAGGGCCAGATCTAATACAATCTGTCTGAGCTATCCTGAAATCTTTTTTTTTTTTTTTTTAATCTTTTGTGACCTTGCATGGGACCAAAATGATTGTTTTTATTGAACTGAAATATGCAATGTTCTCTGAAAAGTAATTAAGGTACTATACAGAACTAACTGTTATTCCAAAACTAGCACAGGATATATTATAGTACAACATATGAAACAATATTATGAAATGACATAATAGAGAAAGTGATTTTGTTTTGTTTTGTTTTTCTTATCCTACGTACATATAAATGACAGATACAAGCAAACAAAATAATTTAATTTAATTTAGTAGGTCCCAATCAGTAGTTTCTTTTCAGATATGTGTTATCTGTATTTTTTTATCGTTGTTTCAAGTTTTAAGACTGTATGTTAGAAAGGTCTTCATGATATAGATAGATTGTATCCTGGCTAAACTCTATGTGTGCAGTAAAATAAGTCTTCAAAACAGATTCTGGTACCAGTTTTAATGTAGAAACAGATCTTGTAAAAATCTATTTTGAGAGACAGTGTAAACAATGTTTATTCTACCACTTCTTTATTAAATGTAAAAATTGTATTCACAATAAATATTTAAAATTTCTTAAATTAGAAATATGTTATTACCAAATTATATTTTTTTCTGTTTGTTAGGAAATGGTCTGTAAGACCAAAGATGATCTTTGCATTGTCAGAAATTAAGATATTAAAGCATTATTGAAATCCCAGGATCTTCACAATTTTTGTCCTACAAGATGGGGTTTCTGTGCTGCCATGAGATGCAACATGGCACATGCCTGGCTATCAGGGAAGAATGGCACCACAAAAATATGGAGTCATTGGGATGAACTGCACATAACTGATCTGTCAACGCATATGATGTACAGGAGATGGATTGCTCATACAAGGATTGCACACACTTATGCTGACCATATATCAATCTGTAGTCATAGGTACAGGGTGAGCCATATTGGACAGAAAATGAGGGAAAACTGGTTCCTTGCCCCAGGAGCTGTCAGCTCTATGCAGGTTGTTTTTAGAAACAAAATCTGGTTTCTAAGTTTCCCTTGTGGAACTTTATTCAATCAACAAATCTCTTCATTGCTCATCTTCGTCTTCTCTTTACACTGTAAGTGAGAAGCTTTATTTATAAAGTTTGACCCATTATTCAAATCTTCAGTGGCATGAGGGACAGGTATTCCTCTTAGCCACTTTGCTTGTAGCTGATCTCCATCAAAACAAGAAAGATCAAAGAAACATTATCAAAAAAAAAAAAAATCATTGTCTCGGGAGGTATAGATACCTCAACATATATTTTCCATTTGCCTGAGACATCAGCAGCTATAACATATTTAACCTGAGATTTCTTTCAGAAGAAAGTAAGAGGAAGATTATTATCCATCAAAAAACAGGTTTCCACTTTCTTTCTCCATGCATGCTAGGCTGACAGGCATTTCCTAACTTGAATCTTGAACTCCTAAAATGTTCTAGGAGCTGGTCTGCCATATAATGTTTACAAAATTACATCCATATATATATAGGACCATATAGATAGACCATACATACATAGACCATAACAATTGCAATCTTTTTTTTTTTTTAATCAAAAAGACATGTTTTGCCAGAAGTTATTGTACTGTTTTTCAATTACCTGATCCTAAAAATCTGCCTAAAGGTCAAATTCATTATTCTGCATCAAACAGAAATGAAGTTGAAGTCAGAAAAAGGTTTTGTGGGCTGGGCTACATGGGCTATATGTTGTAGTCTTGGAGCAAAGCAATAAGCATTTGTACTTATTACATTAACAACGTGAAAAAGAAAATATCTGTAAAAAAATAATAGCTAACAAACTCTTAACCAACAGTTAATACAGAAGTATTTTGAAAGTAAAGTTGCATACAGTTGAAACAGCTTTACAGCAAAATAAATGCTACTAATTTCAGGCATTTATTTTTATTACACAGCTACCTAACCCAGTAAATCTCATAAAAATTATAAGGTGACAAAACTCTGGAAAAAGTATATTTGCCTTTCCATGGACAATGGACTCCATCCAAATGGCTTTACACTGCCAAATACTATAAAAGTTCAAATTATTCATTCAGTGCTTGGTTCTAAAAATCCCCTAGATTCACTTTGCATTTAAGGCTTTCTACAGACATCATGACTTGATTTAAACATTTCAAATTTAAACTGTGCTCTATCAAAGGCTGAGCTAAAAATAGATGTTGCGTATGTTTTGTCTCACAAGGGCAAGCAACAAATAGAAGAACAAAAGGTTATTGAGTAAATATAGATTTTGGATGGGGAAAATGTATGTAAAGGTTCCAGATTTTTGTAAGTGCTTTTATGACAGACTGACACAAACATTAAGACAGTTTGACCTATTGTGTATCTAAACCCCAACAAAAAATGATTTATGACTTATTTAAACTTGTGGTACTGAGGTGGAAGTCATTCATCTCTTTCCATGGATGCTTAGAATAAATCAAACCTGATCTGTGGATCAGTTAAACCTGCTATGTATAAAACTGAAGTTTAAAAAATATATATACCTGTGTTCTCTCAGACTACTCTCACCAGCAAAGTTTTAGCCAGTAGGAATGGTTAGAGAAAGCAAAGCTTTCTTTTTTCTACATAGCAAATGTGAACAGCTGCTTGGTTTGAAATGTTTCCCAAAATACTTCCCTAAAGTGCTCTGGACCATGGGGTCAAAAAAAAAAAAAAAAAAAAAAAAATCATCAACATAACCCAGTCAAACTTTTGGATATGAGTTATCCAAATCCCATTTAAATACATCGTCAGAAGATCTGATATTCCTTTTATAGCAACAGGAAATGGGGTGAAACCAAGGGGAAAGAGAGCAGATTTTAACAGAAAAATCATTAAACTATGATTACTGGAATTCACTTCAGACTATAATTTACTATAATTTACTTTTCCTAGACGTTGAAGAAAGTTCTTGTAACAACTAAGGGAAAAACAGCTGATGGTACTTCATGAGCTTCACAAATAACAACATGTAACAGAATAGTCAAGAAATTTGAATTTCTATATGGAATTTTGATCCGTTTTTATCAAGTTGTCTAAAGTGACCAGAACTTCATTAATATTAGGATTTTATCCGCAGTAACTTTTAACTCTGCACTACTTTATGTACCACTATCATATGATTTGGGGTTTTAAGTAGTAGGAACTTGGAGCATGACCCAAAGTTTTATGTTACAAGAGATAAGGGTAAAAAAAACACAAGCAGCTTTTCTCTCTATGGAATTTGATGTATGTGCTAAAATCACACCTAGAGGCTGCAATTTTTTATGTAATACACTAATCTGTGCCATCTCCATTTTTCAGTATCCAGCTAAAAAAATTATTCGTTTACTTTTTTTTTTTTTTTTTTTTTTTTTTTTTTTGTAAAGACAGAGGAAGGCTTAAAAACAGCAAAACACAGTGTTTCTACTTGGACATCCACAACTGACACACATGTGGTAACATAGGCTTTGGTTCTTAATTGGAATGGTTTGAAAAATGCTACTGAATTAAATGTCAACATCAGCTTTAGTTCACCAAGATTGTACTCTGGATGTTTCCATTGCATCTTTCTCAATTTCTTTCACATTTATCAGCTAATGGATAATGCTCAAGCAAAAGGATTGGCTATGCAAAAGAAGGGATTTTTTTTTTTTTTCTTTTTGTCTCTTTAAGAACATGACAATTATATTTCACTCATTTCAGAGAACAAACTACTAGGACATCTAATCTTTCTCTCAGCAAATGCAAACCTCCTAAACTAAAACTTCTTATATAACTTCACTGCCTGTTTAACATCTATAGACTTACAGGTATTTTCCTCTGTCCAATTTCAGTGTTCGGTAAGGGAGAGAAAGGATCTCATTTTTAATCTAGCATAAAAACAAAAAGCAAGTATAACTGCAACATATTCCAGGAATCCTAATGGTAGGTTCAAAGCTGTTTTGAAGACTTTAGGATTGCTTTTTCAGTTGGTGTATTTATGAAAGACAGCCCTGCCTTTGTGCCATGATCTCAAAACACAACAAGGACAGAGGCCAGAAGGCATTTAGGGTGAGGAAAGACTTGTGAGAAACCCTATGATTCCAGAAAGAAAACAGAGGCAGCAGTACTTTGGTTGTTCCTTATGGAAAAGAAAACAAAGTGAAATAGTAAAGTGAGTCACTTTGGTGTTTGGAAAGTGCACACATGGTGTCTTCAGTTTACAGAGGAGAAAGAAGGAAGGGAGAAGGGAGCCCAGAAGGCTGTCTAGGACCATGACATTTATGTCTCCTGCTCCCACACTGAGGAAGCAACTTGCAGTGAGTTTGCTCTACTTATTCCCTGCCCTGTGCAAGAGTTAGAGCTTCCTCAGCAAGAAGGACAAGTCATTTTTACTCTGATCAAACACAGAACCATTTCAAAGCACCATTCCCCGGCATTGTACCTTCTTTGCCTAGACCTGAAGTCCCAGTTTGGGCACTGAAGTAAGAGTGCAGATCCCAGGCCTCTCCTCTGACCTTATAGCATAGAGAAATCTTCCTTTTTTTTTCTATTCACCATGAGTCACTAAGACGGCTGAGATAAGGCTCTTCTGTTTCTGGATCATGGAGAGGACATTTCCCACAGTGAACCTCTTTGCCACTTCTTCAGCATAACTTGTCAGCTGCTTTGTTAGATTTTTTGTTTGTTTGTTTGTTTCTTTGTTTTTCTTTAAAAAATAAACCTTCCTGCAACATCAGATGTTGATCCCATTTGGCAGTGGGACAGGATGTGGAGGGATGAGTTGCTGCTCTGTGACAGTACAGGGTACCAAATCCCAATGTAATGAGAGAGGTACTTGCACTGGTGCACACAGTGGAATACTCTGTGCAGGGCCAGAGCTGGCTGTGGAATGGTGGTATTGAGGAAACATCATATCTTCCTGAAGGAACAAGGAAATACTATGCTTATGGGGACATCATCTTTTAGACTCTGTTTTCATGCAGTTTAAGACAGAATGCACTATTGTATTATCCAATGTGAGCTATTAATCATTATGAGACACCGAATTTCAGGCAAATATTTATATTCACCTCTGTGACTTTAGCAAGCGTATTTCTATTCTCATAGCCACTGAGAAATAAAAAAAAAAAGGAAGGAAACCCTCATGAGTTTTTGTAGTCCTGCACTGCTAGGGAGCTGGCCATGATGTTCAGATGTTGAGCAGACCTGAGAAACTCATGGATACGTGAACCAAGTTGCAGAAGCAAACAAAAAAGTCTCCTATATCCCTCCAAACTTATTTATCAGAAATTTCTGCAAATCTGAGCCTTCCTGGCTGTTGCTCATCCATGGGGAGGGAGATATCTGTGGTCCTCTGCAAACTCCCCAGAGTCTTACCATCCCTCCAGCCAACGTGTTGCAGTGCTTAATGGCTTTCTCATGTAGGAACACTGGGGATGAATTTGATTAATTTCAGCTGCCAAAAAATAATTTTACCTTGCTTCTGCTTTTCAGACCAAAAAGCTCTTTCCCCCAGAATCTGATTTTGTTCCAATGCTTCTGCCTATTAAGTTACAATTCAGATTTTTTTTTTTTTCTGATAAAGGTAACATGTTTTCTTCCACATCAGTTTTGAGCCCCTGAATTATTTTGAAGTCTTCCTTTGAACTCCCTCCATTATTTTCACATCATTCATAGAGCACAAAAAAACAAACCAGGAAGAAATATTCTAGGAATATCTTTAGTGTGTGTGAGGCAAGATTGCTTCTCTCCCTGATCAGTTATCTGAGATGACATCCAATCATTCTCTGAAACAATACTTTCTAAAACAGTCTTCCAAACTGTAGATATTCTTGATATTACCTTGCATATAACTGAATTGAAATTCATTTTGTGGAATTTGAAATATTTGACTGTACAGTTCTTACCCTTATATAACAGAAATTTATTCTTATTATTTACTACCTTGCCAATTTTTGTGTCATTTGCAAACACACCAGCAATGATTTTATATCACCTCAGTCATATAAACATCTTTAGATAGGGAACTGATACTCTGTTAGCAACTGTCTGGCTAGCCTCTCCATCCACTATTTATTTTCTGAGGTCTGTCGCTGAGCACGTTTTTTATTTATGTGATGTCTGTGCTGTTAATTCCACATAATGCAAGCTTTTTGGTTAAAATATTATGCTGTAAGAATAAAATCAGATTGCAAAAATGAGTTGTCTTCTCTTTAACAACATACTGCACCAAAAAAGACAAGACTTTTTCATTGGATTTACATTCTGCAAAGCCATACTGACTGTTCTGAATTACGATTTTACAGAATCACAGAACCACAGAATTTCTAGGTTGGAAGAGACCTCAAGATCATCGAGTCCAACCTCTGACCTAACACTAAGAGTCCCCACTAAACCATATCCCTAAGCTAATTTAAAATTATTTGCTAATAGAATCCAAAGTAATGTATTCTATGGTTTTAGCTACACTGGCAGTCCAGCATTCTTTTGGAATACCCCTACAAATTTTCTCAAATCTGATTTCAATACTTCAGGGATTCCCTTCAGTACTGAAGATTTTGAGAGAAGAAAAGTGATCCACTGATTTCCAGAACCTTTCAATACTCAAGACCCTAAGCAACCCAATTTAACTTTGAAGTTAAAGTCTGCCTTGAGCAGATGTCCTCCAGAAGTCTATTCCAACCTAGTTTTTTCTATAAATCTGTTGTGTTGTTTTGTTTTTTTCTTTATATTCCAAATGTAGGACACAATTCCACTGAAAGAGGGAACCAGAAGGAAATAATCATATACCTGAAGACTGTGTCATAATGATTAACTTGACATCTTAAACATTTTCATGGTTTTTTTTTGTTGTTTGTTTGTTTATTTTATTTTGTTTTCAGAAGATAATTCTTACTTGTACTGAATGAGAACACACTGATATGTAAGACTTAAGCAGCAGAAGAAAATCAGATAACATTGAATTAATAAGACCTTTTCATTGTTCCATTAGTGACTTGAGATGAAAAGGTTTCTAAGAATCCTTTAGTCAACATTTGTAAGTAATTGAATGTCAAGACACTTGGCAGTTAGGGATGCAATAAAATTAACACCCCTTTTAGTCTGTCCTTTGTCAGCAAGGAAAAGTGGAAAGACTGAGGGCAGCTTGAATTAGTGTCTGATTTGGAGGAACACACAAGTAGTAGAAATGTCAAACAAATATGTCAGGAACACACACAACACAACTAATTGCAGAATTTCAGTGCTACAGAAGTCTAGCTCTCCCAGCCATCCTGAAGCTACAATCATCCTGCCTGCTTTTGGCTATGCCCCTCCCTAGCTCCATTTGTCCTTGAAAATTAATTCAGAATTTAACCTTTATATTAAGTGCAATGAATCAGTTTCTCAGATGTTATATCTGAGTGCAGTACTATGTCTTTTATTTTTAGATGCATTAAAATCAATTAGTGTTTCTCATTTTCTGAACTTCCTGTTTTCTTGGCTAACGACAATCGGTTTGCTAAGAATACAAAAGTGTTAAAGAGGAATGTCGCTCATGACGCTCTGATGTAAAGCTAAATTCTGCTTTCATTCATCTCTCTATACAACCTTTTTTATACTGATTTCAAGACTCTGGCTCCAGCTATGCACCTTTTTGACTCAAGCTACAGGATCTGACACAGCATTAGCCTCTGTACCACAGTGCAAAGAAAAAGAAGCTGAGTGGGATTTGGGATGCTCTATAGGAACCTTCCACCCACCAATGCCTCCTGCTACAGAAAGCTCTCTTGTTCCGCTGTGGCCTTTCCCACAGAGCAATTTCAGAGGGAGCAGTTTCATCCTGTGCATGTGAATGTGCATGTGCATGCACATCCTGTGCATGTGAATGTCTGGTTTACTCTTCCAAGCTAACACATCTTCATATTTGACTTTAAGCCAATAATGATGGCACTTATTGAATCCCTTAAGTTCCTACAGCTAATGCTGCACACATGTTACATCCCAGTTCAATTGATGGCACAAAGATCTGTAACCATACATTGAGTTGGCAAAATGAGGCTTTTGTGTGCTTAAAAATGTGTTGAGGGCAGAGGGTAAAGTTTATCCTAATGACAGGTCCCCTCACTGCTACCTTGACCACTTCGTATTATTAGCCATGGCGTTATCTAAATCATTGTGTTTTCCAGGCAAGATCAGCTTGCAAGACTGAACCTTTCCCTGTTTTATACACATGAGAAGATGTCTGAATGCACGTTCATTTTAATGTTAGACATCATCTTACTTTTTTAATCTAATCTTTTTTTTTTTAACCTGAGTAGGTTTTTAATGTCTCTTAGGAAATGATGGGGCTGTTCTTTCCAAACTTCTGTGTTCACAGAGGAGAGATCATATTAGGTAACAATGATGTTATCACTGTTATAAGCCTGATGTCCCTTTTTCCCCACCAGAGAAAAGACTATGTCAAATATTGGTCTTTTTTTTTTTTCCAGCCTCAACTTGAAAACTGTTTCTTTCTATTTATCCTTACTGCCAAAATGGATCTCTCAGCTTGAACACTACAGTCTCTTTCTTATACTTCATACTTACTCATCTGAGTACCACCAAAGTACTCATTCTCTGCACTTTTAACACTGTCTCTTGCCTTGAAATGTTGCTCTGGTTTCCAGCCTCCACAGAGATCATTTCTTATCATCTCAGGCCTTGAAGTCCTGTGTTAAGCTTTCAAACCTCATTGTTATTCACAGCATAGCTTGGGTTGAGAGCCAAACTAGCACTTAGCTTTCAGATACCTAAATTATAGCCTGTGAACCAAAAATCTATTTTCCTTCCACATTCTTCACCTGTACTTCAAAATCCCTACACCTAAAGACACCTAAGATGACCACACAGCACCCAGAGGACTCATTACCTTTTTTCATTTCTGCAAGTGCTCTGAATTGTCTCATCTCAGCAGATCTGCAGCTCTCTTTGCCCCTTCCCCCAAAGCAGATATTGTCCAATATAATTTCTTTGGGAGGCCACTCACTGACAGATCTGGGCCCTTAGCCAACGTTTTACCACACTGGATGAAGAGGAGAGCAGGTGTGTCCTCTTAGTGTCATGAAGTGGTTCCCAAACTCCTGCCACAGTCTCATGTCCAGCTGAAGTTTATGACCCAGCTGTTTTCCTTGGAGAGGGTACAGCTAATGTTTTCCAACACCTGAGGTGGCTCACATCAGCACCCAGCACTCTCCAAGATGTGTCCTAACACAGCCCTAGGTTAGGGAGTCCTCTGATAACTCTGTCCTCTTTGTGCAGTTTGTGCTCTTCACTGGAAAGTGATAACAGTTGTCATGAGGAAGAGTAGAAAGCCTCTTCACCCATTTTCAACACCACAACCATATACTTATGGAATTCCCTTTGAAGGTCAGAGAGTTGGGTTTGATGTGACTTATTTGACCTCTGCTCATAGTGAAAAAGGAAGGGGAGAGACTGAATATTTTATTCAATTGTTATGATTTAAGCCATTAAAGCAATATCTAAATAAAGTGGCCAACATCTTTCAGACTACTGAGCAGTGCCCATACTCTATGTGTGGGAAAGAGGCAATCCATATTCCCTTCAGGGTTCAGGTATCACACCACCCAACTTTCTGTTACTCAAGTCCTTCCTTGAATCTATGCCTACACCCTAATTTCAGCATTGACAAATTTCTTCTTTGGTTCAACTAATATGATTCAGGGAGTGGGACAGATGAATGGCTTTTATTTCACATTAAACTGGCATTTCACAAAGGGATATGGCTGAATTCCATTTTCCATTATCTAGTTTGGCCATTATCTGACATTTTAGATGGAACTGATTTATTAAAATTATATTACCTCAGCACTCAGTGGTTACTCACTGCCTTCAATGGGAAATTGTTCAGATAATCCACTGGGACATCATTTGAAATGGTTGCTTAGAGTACTCCTGAAAGTAAGCTAAGCAGTATTGGATCAGTATGGCTAATGGCACCAAGTGGGAGGCAAAGTTTGGTTGAAAAGGAGTGAAAAAGTAGTAATTTATTTGAGCGGCTTATCAGAAATACACTGCAGTATGCTTGAACCTAATCATATTGATCTTTTGATCTTTAGTATTTTCCCTTTATCAGATAAGTTGGAGGAATAAAAATGTGTTCCAGGTTCAGTTCATTCTTATTACTTCATTTATCTGTATTCTACAGAGTTTCATATAGAGAAGTTAATTTTTTATTTATCTGAAGTTTTTATATATTTTATTCCATAACAGCCTTTCCTACTGCTTCAACACACACACACACACAGATCTATCAGCAGTATCACTGTGAATTTATTATCCTGATTTTTAAATATCTGGTTGTAAAAATATGCTATGCAGTCAGACGATATACAACTTCTCAATCAGAGAGCAAAGAGTTTTTCTTAACACTACTTTTATGAAGCTATTTGAGAAGTGGCAGAATTGAACCAGGAAGAATTTCAGAAGCAGCATTGTAAAAGAGGCTCTTGTACAATAGTACAGAAGATAACTATGGAGCAGAAACATCTACAAATGTCTGAAGTGGAAACCAGCAGGAAATTTTCAGAGCACAGAGTATAAGAATCAAAAAAAAAAAAAAAAAAAAAGAAAAGCTCAGGGTCACTACTCTGAGGAGAAACCTCTGAGGATCACTGTTGAATTTTATACCATTCAACACATTCAGAACACATTAGCCTGGAATATAGGCATTGATAGGGAGGTGAATTTTTGTGGTAGATACAAAACTATTCAGGGGATCCAAAATTAAAGCTGAATGCAGAATGCTACTGAAGAAGCTCACAATATTAAATGACAAAATGACAGATGAAATTAAATGTCAGTAAATGCAAAGGAGTTCACATGGGGAAAAATATCAATAACTACACATGCATTGTGGTGGATTCTGAATGAGCTCCTACTGCTCAGAAAATAAAGTTTTGGAAACGTTGTGGTTATCTTCCCTGAGATTTCACTGCTAAGCTGTGATTGCAAAGGCATGCTTCATATTAGGCATTATTAGAAAAGAACAAAACAGAAACATCCATTGTGTCACTTTCCATCATGAATTCTTCACATATTTCTTATCATGGTATCTCAGGAAGAATATGACAGAACTAGTCTCATCTACCCCTGTGAGATGACCCCCATAGTTCCTTTGTTACGAACATAACAAATGTCTGAATACTTGGGAGGTTACTGCTTCCTTCATGCAGAAAAATGTTTGTCCCTCCATCACTGCCTGGGTTGGAGGAGAGGAAGCCATTCCACCTTGCCTCTTAGGTGGAGCAAGACCTTTGTTCATGTTATGGTGCACTCACAATCTGAAGTATATAAAGCTTCAGGTGGAAAGTCCTCTCAGAGTTTCAGAAAGTTGTATTAACAAGAAGAGCAGATTTCCTCAATGGAAATGGAAATGGGAATTCCTTAGAAGCCCATATGAAAATCTAAAACCATGAAGTTTGCAAGTGGAATAAAAGTATCCATAAAGGAAAAATTCTGGGTTACTCTTTCTTCTAGCCAATCTCAGGATAGGAGCCAATCTGATTGATAGTCCACTAATTACCCCATAACAAATATGGTTCTTACAGGTGACTGACCATATGAAATAATTCCTGTGGATAAGTTTGAAAGGCAATACGGTGTCAATTTGGAATACAGTTTTAGAAAGATTGGAAGTCAGTCACCCATGACAAGCTTGTCTTCCTCTTTGTACCTGCAGTTGAAGTGGTAACAACTCTTGTAATTTTATTTTAAGTTTCCTGATATTTGATAGCTTTCTTAAACCTCAACTCCAGAAGTCACAGGATTATGAAGAAAATCAACATTCATTAAAAAACAGAAATATTTAAAGCATGTCCTAAGAGAAAAACAATAAAATAAGAACAAAATACACTCTAAAAATAGAAGAAAGAGAACAAATTCACAACCTTTTTTTTGATAAAAGTTTCCTAGCTAAATTGATCGTATTATTTTTGGTGGAAAGCTTGACTTTTTAAACTTTGGGGCTGGCAACAGTCTGAAAGGATAACGTTTGACTAAAAATCAAGCTTACCTGACTGACTGAGACTGAAACTTTCACCAGACCGGAACCAATTTGTAAAAAACTGATTCCTTATCTTGTACTGGATGCATGAATTGCATGGCAGAAAATGTATTGCACATGTCAGAACAATGTTTAGGGAAAAGCTACTGACTGAACATCAGATTTCCTAATGGCCAAAAGTAATCTAAGTATCAACATCATCTCATGGATGAGGTAACGCAAATTCCTCCATATTATTAGAATGCATAAAGTACTGTTTGTAATGTTTAAAATAAGCTGAATTAACAAAATTCACCCTTGGTCAAAATTCTTGGAAAGCCATATAATTACAATAGAGGTGATTTGTTTCACCAGGAACACTAAATGAAGTAAAATGTAAATACTACACTCTGTATATATTATATGTAACATAAGCCTTCTATTTTATATATGTAAAAGAAATTGATATCCAAAGTGCCAACTTTAAATGCAAACAAGGTACGGTGATTTCATTGTAGAGAGCTCTTGCACTGGCCAGTGCAAGATCAATAGTATCTCTAGGCATTTTGCAACCATATATGACTAACTCATCTCTTGTTCTAGGATTCTGCTTCTTCTCTTTTATCTTGTGATTAGATAGAAGGTGCTCCCATGTGGAAGATACTCCCAGATAGAAGATACTCCCATTGCACATGGATACTTCCTGTGCAGTACACAAGCTCCCTTTTACAGTTTTTGGTAACAAGACTTCTGAATAGTAAAAAAGTATCACTTGAATATAGTATATTCAGGGTAGGGAAACTTGCCCTTGCCAAATGCTGCCTAGGCCTTTCAAATTCATTTGTAGACCAAACATTAGCCGCAATTGTTTAACAAGTAATAATATGAAAGAAGCATGCAGTCACATGTCTTGTAAAATTAAGTCATGAGTTGTTTTCAGGCCTCAAGGCCAGAAGTTTTTCCGCCCTTGTCATACTTCATATTTAGTTGCGTTTTTGTATCAAGTGAATATTTTAGCAGGGGGAAATCGGAAGTTTAAATGCCACATTTCACACAGAATCACAGAATTTCTAGGTTGGAAGAGACCTCTAGATCATCGAGTCCAACCTCAAATGGAAGTTCAATTTGATGGAAGTTCAATGGTTATGAACCTTAGATGGTTATTTTATGGATTTGCAATAGGTATAGGCAATAGCAGTGAAGTGTGAAAATGCAAATGAAACTTTCTTTCTTTCTTTCTTTCTTTCTTTCTGTCTGTCTGTCTGTCTGTCTGTCTGTCTGTCTTATTTTGAAACTATAAAAATATGAAATGGCTAACTGGAATCTAATTTGTTTCTAGAAGCCAGTCCTGACAAGAAAGACGGGATTTAGGTTATTATATGGACCAATATTCATTAGCTAGTATCCTTTTTAAGAGGAAACTTTGGAAAATATTGTCTGTTTTCCTTTGTTTGTTTGCTTGTTTTCCTTTGTTTATTTGCTTGCTTAACCTTGCTTTTTGTCTTTTTTTTTTTTTTTAAATCTTAGATTTGTTTTCTTCTTTTTACTGGTTACAAGACAGACTGCATTGTTCAATATACATGAAATCATGTGGAACAAATGCACTGGAAATTACACTGAAGAACAAACAATTGCATCCTATTTCAGTGAAAAAAAATAAAATATATATACTTATATCCTTTACACCAAAAAAGGAAAATTATATAAATTGTAATTTACTTTATATATCACTGATCAAGAACAAGTGAGTAGGACTTGCCTGCATGGCATATTTTCATATGGAAGTGTGAAAGTTTATTTTGCTTCACTTTCAGATGGAAAGTGAACCAAAATAAAACCTCTAGAGCACAAAGTTTTTGATATAGCCATTACACTATGAAACACACTATGGAATAAATAGGGATTTTAGATTTTGAGCACTTTGTTAATCTGGAATATGATGAAATCTAATTATTTACTGAAATCAGTCTTCCTTTACAAGACTTAAAGAGATTGCACATATCAGTGTAAATATTATGCCTATAAAGTCATAAAGACTGAGCTGTGCTCATCTGGAGGGTTTGATGGGGCTGGGCAGTTCTTAGGATGCCTCACCATGTGTAATGTGCTGATGTGAAACTAAAGGTGTTAACATCTAAAAAAAATTCTGTCATTCTTGGCAATGCTCCAAGATGCTCTCCTTTCAAATTAATCTCTGCCATCATTCAATCCCATTAGGAATTAGAGACTCCTGTCGACTTTAATATCATGAAGAAAACATAGCTTCTCCATAAAAAGAAGAAGAAATTATTGCAACAGAATATTTAAGGCCAAACTCCACACTTAGTTACTCTTTGCTAAGGTTATTACACATTAGTGCTGATAAATGATATGTGGAAAATGGTTCATCTTGGTTAGATAACGATGGCCTGATTTTCAGTGCTGTGGAATGATTTTCAGCTGCAAGTATTCAATACTTATGCAAAGGAACCTACTAGTTTTCTGTGGTATCATTTCTTTGGAGTTGAATATTTTTTTCTTATATCATACACATTTTCTTCCAAGTTCTCGTTTCCTTTGAAGTGTGTTATATGGAAAAAATAAAGCTGCTTAATGAAATTTTTATGTTGGTGCACTTTGCATGGTAAATTTGGGACTGAAAGGCAAATCTGATTTGTCGCTCTAGCAATCAGGTGTAAAGGTAGCACATTGCTTTGCCTTTGATCCCACCGCATCAGCAGGCATAAAGTGTCATGGCTGAGTTTGCCCATAGAAAGTCAGTTTTCATTTGAGGACTTGGAGTCCAGCATTAAATTCACTGCCACACACCCATGGAAGTTACAGTACTGAAAATGCCTGTTTGTAGAAAAAGATGAAAGATAATAGCTGGAAAGATAATAGTTGTAACAGATAAGGTGTGTAGATTTTTTGTTTGTGTGCATGCTTATTTGTTTTTGAAATGAGGGATCTATAGAATTCTAAGTTTTGAACTACCATTTAAAGTAACAATCTAATAAGGCTTTATCAGTATTGATTTATTTTTTTTGTATCTTTTCATTCCAAACAGTCAATTATTTTGTTTTATTTTATTTTATTTTATTTTATTTTGTTTTGTTTTATTTTATTTTATTTTATTTTATTTTATTTTATTTTATTTTATTTTATTTTATTTTATTTTATTTTATTTTATTTTGTTTTATTTTATTTTATTTTATTTTATTTTATTTTATTTATTTATTTTCATATGGCATAGGTTTATAGGTTTCCACACTTTTCATCATTTTTACCACTTTTCTCTGGATCATATCCAAGGACAGACTATGTCCAAGTGCAACAGTTAAACTTTCAACCCAGCATTACAGATGAGGCCTGGATGCACACTGAATCTTTTGGAGGCTAACCTCCTGTCCAAGCAGGAGCATGCTTTTCCTACAATGGCAAGACACTACTGTCTCGGGTCTGTTTGCTGCTGAAACCTCTGCTCTGGTTTTGCAGAACTGCTGCATAGTAACATATTGCTACACCTATATTTGTGGAGCTGGCAATTTCTGTGTCAGTTCAGGACCTGAAATTTGCCTTCAGGTTTCATACAAACACTTCCTAGGATGTGTTATTGGTCCCTAAGGTCAGATACCTCATTCCCTAGTAGCAGGAGAAAGAGTGATTTGGAAAATCACTCTTTGGAAAACTCTCATTGAAAATGTTGGTCAGGTGCAGAAAGGAGACAGTGACAAAAATGTGTAAGAATGAAGAATTATGATTTTGCCTTTATTCAGCTGAAATTTCAAAAGATATCTCTTAAATATTAGTCAGGTATAACAGTAGCTACTCGTCCTTGGTGATTTTTCATACAGACCTCAGAAAAAGTTGTAGACACAGCATTCCATCTTGCTCTTAGTACACTTAAGTGGAGTATTCACCTTGAGGTAACATAGGATGCAATATTAGTGCTAAAATAAGGTAACAATATGAGCAGTACTTCAGGTAGTGTGTGCAACCACTGCAAGCATCTTGTCCCATCGTAGCTTTGGTTAGTTAGGTTAATAGGAAGTGAAGTGTCATGGGAACTCTTTAAGAGGCAGAAATCATCTGGGTCTTTTCATGAGCAACAAGTCAGAAAAACAAGTTGATATTTAAATAGCCAACCAATACAATTTTCACTTCTTTGGAGTGATTTACAATCATATTATCATATCCACTTACATTACACAGACTAAGACAATTTTATATTACTTTATAAGACAATAAAAAGAAGGTCCTGTGCTGACTTTACAACAATGTTCATACAATTATCTAAAGATGCTGTAAATCCATAAAGTTACACAAGTGAAGTAAGATCTTTTGCCCCAATAACACTTTATTAAAATAATCTTTGTCTTTTTTTAATCTCTATTTTTCTTCTTACATTTATACTTACCTTCATTAATTATCTATACAATAATCATTTGCATATTTATATTTCATATGCACATTCATAATTATATTCAGTGCATATTCTATGCCATAACTATATTGCATCCTTGTTTATTTTTTCATTGTAACACTTTAAAAATGTGAGATACATTTATATTTATGCATTACCTGCTAGAAAAAAGCAATTTAGGACACATCTTGATTTTTTTTTGCATCCTGAGTTATATGTAACATAACAACAAATAAGACAGAATGAAAGAACAAGGATATTTTTTTAATAATTAATAATTTTTAATAATTCATTTTTTAATATATTTTTTTAAAAAAGATAGATTGTTTAGTAAGTAAAGGGCTGAGTGGTTCTGGGGATGAGAAGAAGTCTCCACCTATACTCAAGTGGACTGGCTGTTGTCAGAGAGCTAGAGAACTACACATGCCAGGGTGACTACTGCAAATGCCTGGTGGTCTTTTCAGATCACTCTCCAGGATTTTGGAGTCAATGACGACACAGTTGAGAGCCTCTGGGTGAAGATTATGGGAAAAGCAAATAAAGTAGATATCATTGTGGAGTTCTACAATAGACCACCCAGCCAGGTCGATGCCACCCATAAATTATTCTATAAGAAACTAAGAGATACCTCTAGATCAAGTGTCTTTATCCTTATGGGTGATTTCAACTTTGCCAGACATGAGCAGGGAATACCACACAGCTGATACAAATATGTCCAGGAGATTCCTAAAACACCTCAATGATAATGTCTTGTTACTGGTACTAAGGGAGCTGACTCGGAATAATGTCCTCTGAGATTTGTTGCTTGCAAACCAAGAGGGTGTTGGGGATCACACCTGATTTTTGTACTGTTAAAGCAAACGCTAACTTATTTTCTCCCGTGACATCCCCATCACACCTCAGCAAGACCTTTTAGAAACACCCTCACACTTGTCCTCAGATGTTGCTCCTCAGATGCCTCGTGAGTGTTCTTCCAGGAACAAACCAGTGTCAGCAGTGCATTGTCAGTGTTAACAGCAGCTGCAGTGCTGAGAAGTAAAGTGCTGAGTGGTGTCCCCTTGTCTGCTTACCTGCTTTTCTCTTCCCCTCCGGGTAGCCTCAGAGCTTATTGGTTCAGACTGGATTTTGTCCTGTATTTATGGAGCGCACAGACCAGCTGAGTCTTGTGACTTGGTTCTTAGGCATAATCACTGTAACAATCACAAATGGTGTTAATAACAATAGAGTGTGCCAATGAATGACAGACAGCATGAGAGCCATCGAGTAGGGTCACATTTTTTGTACAGTCTTATAGTGCTGATGTTTACAGTAAATCCACAGCTATGTGAGAAGCATTGATTTCCTCTGGTACACCTGATGCCTGCTTCCAGTGGTTTGTTGTGTTGTCTTTTTTCAATTTAATACCGAAATAATACAAGAACTATATTAAATTGCTCTAATTTTGTCCATCTAGACCCAGACTTAGCAGAACCAACCCAAAGGATTTGCTTTAGTAGTGCCAAATAAGCACAATCAGAGATAACTGAATTACCAGTGAGGGATGAAGAAGAAAGGCTAAAATAGAGCTAAACTTGTGCCATCCCAGTACACTGAACAGAACACTTAAGTAGTCAAGAGAGTATGACTTTGGGTATGATTTAATGTACCATACAGAAAGTTGCCAGATGTCCTGTCCATAAGAATAAATCCTCAGAATCGGGTGTTTTTCCTGCTGCAAGGCAGAGCTATTTGTCTAGTGCTATTTGTAGCAGCAACAGCAACACCTGCCTGGGTTTGCTGGTGGAGCAGGTTTCTGTTTTACAGCCTCTCTTCTGCAACCACAAACCACGTGAGACTTTTTTGTTGCTTTTCTTTCTTACTTTAGATGTAATCTCTTTTTCACTTTCCATTTTAAACAGAACTTCTTTATTCCATCTTTAGTGGAGACTTTTTTCCACTTGGGAGGATTTTTAATGTTTGCAAATAGTTTTCATTTCTGGAAGGAAAAAGTGCCACTTGACTAATGCCTTTCATGCTACAATCACTCCCTTTTGGGAGTTCAGGGAAACGGTAGACATCACTAAGTGTGGATTATACCACTGTATCGCACAGTTTACTGTAACACAAAGTAAAGGCAGATGATCAAAAATACCACCCGCCATACCTACCTTTGAAAACCTTCTCCATAGGCCTGCTGTTTGTCAAAGGCAGCCTTTTAACCAAAATTCTTGATATGACAAGGAGATCTCAGAAAATACACAGATGCAGTTCCACAGAGAATGTAATTAAGCTAGGATAGCATAGCATGCTTTTTAAAAAAAATAAATAAATAAAGACATAAATAAAAGTGCTATCACAAAAGACCAGGGATTAGCTGTTGAATAAAGGAAATGTTGAGAACACACGTGGAAAACATATGAATAATGAACATGCATGTTTAAACAAAGTCCTTAAAATGCCAAACAATGAAAGGCTTTAAAACTTTAATTGGCATTTTAAATAATTCAAATGTTCCTCCCCCTGTTTTATGTATTTATTTTTTTAGAGAATACAAGGAAACAACATTTGCACAGCCACACAAGTAACACGACCACGTTACATTCTCATAAACAGCAATGCAATTACCTATGCTGGTAATATTTTAGAATGGTCTAACATAATTTTGGCCAAGATCAACCAGAAATATTCCAAATAATTTTCAGGAATGACTGACAGGCTGCTGGCAACAAACAGCTTGCATGCACTTAGAGTGTTTCAGAGTGAGCAGAAAGTACAGGCGTGAGCTGCTCCTTGCTGGGTGACTTCAGCACCAAAGAGTGGTCCCAACATGTGTAATTCAGTGACGTGGAGACAGTGTAGAAAGCTTTATCGATCACATAATAAGACTAACAGTTAAAATTGACAAAGAGTACTTTGGTTACTGAGATGTTTCCTATATTGAGTTATATCTGAAGTGTTGTTTCAGAAATAAAGAAGGTGAAAAAAAATGCTGCATTGTAATGGTGATGAGTATCAGCTGACCACAGCCTTGAAGAGAGTGTAAAACTCACCTGAACTGGCTTTGCATGGTAAAAACAGGCCATGTCTCACGTACACCACCCCATAATAGCTGGGGGGCTCTTATGGTTCAGGGCACCTCTGAGAAGAAAAAGAAAGACCAGTGTGTGAGGTGTGAACAGGCTGCAGTGGGAGAGTAATTTCATACAGGAAAAGAGAGATTGTCAGATGCACTTAACACCGGCTTAACTTTGTCCCCATAAAGCAGCAGGATTTTTCCCTCTCAGATGAGAAGCTGCTGGACCGAGCCCCATGTCACCTCCAGAAGGAGACGCAAACCACCTGGGAGGTCTGACAGCTCAGGAGCAAACCCAGTTGTCCCGCCACTTCAGCGCTCAAGCAGCTTGTTATGCTCCAACTCCCATAATTTTCAATATGCAATTATTTCACCACTGCTATGGAAGTTCTAATATATATGTGTATATATACATATGTATGCATATAATATTTTTGAAAACTGTAAGTTTCCATCTAGTAGGAATACATCGCATCTCCAGAGTGAGAATACAAATCTGGTATAAAACGCCTCGGTTTGTGTTTAAATCAGCCGTGGTATTTAGTGACATCTAGGGACTATTTTCGAGTAGTGCATTTTCTGGAAACCGCGCATCTCCGTGTGTCTCCAACTAGCAATCCGAGGTTTGAACTCTCAACCATGGTTTTCAGCCGCGGTGGTAAACACTGAAGTCTGCAGATAGACATTTTCATATTTGCAGTGACTGAGAAATGTAATAGGTCATGGTCTGTGGACGTAAATAAATTCTGAAGCATTACTTTATATTTGAAATGAAACATTCTGAGTTACTGAGATAATGCAGTTTATGACTGGAATAGAAAAAAAAAAACTGTAACTGCTTACACCATTTTTCTTCCATGAAACTGCATGCTATGCAGCATTTGTGGTTTATTTTGTAAAAAATGCCATGATAACATTAGGATATTATGACAAAAGTTGCACTGAATTTATTTATTTATTTATTTATTCAGTTTAAAAATAAACCACCACTCATAAAACATTAGTTCTGTGGCTGACAAATTACCTTCTTCTAAAACTAACACAGTTAGCAGAAGAATTTGGGGCTGCATGTGCATGCTGCTGGGCTAAGATTTCATGTTCAAATATTTGCTTAAAGTGCATGCCTACAGATAACCACTATCCCAAATGCCTTACTTTTACATGGAAATTCTATTTACAGTTATTCCTGTAGTAATAATAATTGCTATTCTGCAATATGAACTAGATGTTAGAAACTAGGAAAACATTGCTATATAGCCACTGGTGGTACAATGTTGTAAGGATTAACAAGAATTCAATCTATATTAAGCCTATACAGTGGTTATTAAAAAAAAAAAAAAAAAAAAAAAAAAAGTTTTTTTCAGAGTAGCAATCTCTTTTTGTGGACATAATAAAGACCACTAACCCTTGGATTTAACCTCAGCACCACCAGTGATTTTGCTGTATGTCTATATTAAACATTTTTATCTAATGCTGCTCTTATTTACCTTGGTGTCAGTAAACCAGAGCCAGCCTAGTGCAGTGCGGAGCAGAACAAGACCTCCATCTGTTTTGGTCCAGCAGCTCTGCTGACTGCAAACGGCAAGTGGGCATGAACAGCCCCTGGGCACATGTCAGTAGTGGCACCTGATCTGACCCTTGCTTTTAATTTAATTCACCCTTCCTGCCACAACTCTTAGAAAGTATGCGTTGGCTGATCTGCTGTGACCTGGCACCACTGCTTTCCTGCCTTTGATACTTCTAGACATCAGGCATTTGGGATGCAGCTGCTTAACTTGAGGACCAAGTTTTCAATGGTGTGTTCTTCACAAGGTATGTTCAAGCTAAAACACCTCTACCAAAATTTCCTCTTATCTTCCCCTCTACCCATCCACATGAGATTACAGAAATGAATGCAAAAACAAACAAAAAACAGAGAGACTTTGGTCAAACTCTGCACAAAAAATACTCTGGAGATTTAGTTCTTATAACAGGGTTCTTCCAAAATTAGGATTAATTTGTAAAGAAGTCAGCCGTGCTGTAAATGCAAATGTGCCTATGCTCAGAGGTAGGTCCTATCTCCTGTTGGGAAAGGAAGAAGATAAGGGGGGTTGTGCAATGAGCAAAAAAAGAAGCATAAGAAGTTACATCTGAGTATGAGAGGGCACTTTACAGTAAAGGTGACAGAGCAGTGGCACATGTTACCCAGAGAGGTTGTAGAGTCTCCTTCTGTGGAGATACTCAAAACCTTCCTGGATGCCATCCTGCAAAAGGTGCTGTAGGTGATCCTGCTTGGTAGGGAGGTTGGAGTAGGTGATCTTCACAGCCTTCCAACCTTGGCCATTCTGTGAATAAATAGCAGCATGATCTGTGATGACATGGTGGGACCTTGCACTGTCAGAGTAATTGTATTGCCAGCACCTACAATCCCAGTAATAATGCAAGAACCTGCTCCTGCTAGGAAGTTTAATATTTAAATAGAAAAAAGGATGAGAAGAGTCATGAAAAGACCTTGCAATCTAAGCAGTAGAGCCTGTCTAACCCTTTTCCCAAATTTAGTGATAAGTTTCGGAGCATTTCAGTGGTCCTCAGCTGTGGAATAGTCTTCTCCAGAACATGATTTGAATGTTTGGGGTGCAGCCTTTATTCTATTGAGGGAGCTCAGGTGAGGTGGGAAAAAAAAAAAAAAAAAAAAAAAAAAAAAAGGCATGAATTTTGAATTTTGTCCTATGTTGCAGGTTTGGCAATTTCAAGAACTAGTTCTCCAGCCAGTTCATTTCTCAGGAAGATATCTGTGCTGGGGAGTGGTGGAGGGCAATGCTCTTACTTGTTTATTTGCTTTATTTTTAAACTCAGACATGTTTTCTGAATGTTGCCTGTAACACTATGCTGCTGGGAGAGAACTGAGTGCCTTTCATTCCGTGAGATTTCCAGGTCCACAGTTTCTCTGCTGGTCTCTGGAGAGCAGTTACTGCAAGTGCTTATAATATGAGAGCCATTTGTACTAAAAACATTTTGCTGATAGAATAACAGTGTTTCATTTTAAATTTCGTATCACACATCTTCATAGGGTTTCTCCACCTTTCAGTTGTCGCTTTTCTCAGCTGCTTGCCTAAGTAGCACTTATACCATGGGTCCAGGTCATTGTGCACAGCTTCCTGAGCAGCTGCTGCTCCACCCACAGCCCCACTGAGAGTGGCTACATCATGCTTCTGCTCCACACAACTCTTGTCTTCTACCTTCATTGGTGAAGCAGCTTGTGCCTGATTGACCTTGGATGGAGATGGAGAGGGCATGAGGCTGCCTGCCCTGATCCATGTGCCCTTGTCTTGTTGTTTGGCAGACACTTGAGGTTCCAGCTCTTTTGCCTCATACCATCTACTTTATACGGGCTCGTCTTAAGTTAATTGCTAACCTACTTACTTGCTTATGAATAGGATAAATTATGTTTCTCCCTGGAGAAATTAAGTGCACCCAGCCTGACGTTCCTTCAGAGAGAAACCTGTGCTCTGGCTCAACAGAAATAATTGCCTTTGCCCCTATGCAATGACAAAGAGATGAGCAATCTCTGTAGCCTGGCTGTGCAGTGACTTTCTTCTCTTCCTAATGGTAGGATTAGAGACTTTGTGCTCCCAAGCTCTGGAATAGTTTTCAGCTCTCAGAGAATACAAATAATTGCTAAGAACAAACCATGCTATCACAGTTGTCATATATTTCTTGGTTGAGTAATCAGCAATAGCTTATATCTATTATCCAGGGTTTATTGTTTTGGCACCTTTGGGAAACATACATGAAGCACAATGAATATAAATCATGTTGTATTCTGACAGTATCTTAAGACTTATGGAGAAACCAAAGAGAAAACAGAACCATTTTATATGTGGAAAGGATAGGAAAATTATTGATTCAAAAATGCTGAGACTGGTCTCTGTCTGGGAAAATAATATGAACATAATTTTAACTTCAGATCTAGGGCATAATGCCAGTAGCCTGAAAAAAATAAAGGTTTTTTAAGTGGTTTCACTGAAATCAATAATGGTGGTACAGAATATGTTTGATTTCCAAAGTCACAATTAGAGTAACAAAGAATGGTTTTGAAAATTGTGCCTGCAATTCATACTGTTCAGGGTATGTTAATAGTCATGACAAAGTCTTTTCAATTTGTTTATCAAGGAAAAATGTTTGGTTTCAGATCAGAGAGAACAGCTAAAATACAGGGAAGCCTAATTACACCCATGGATCTATTTGACGCAGAGACCCCAGAGCTATAACAGCACTGCCAAATATTAGATTTTTAGTCTCTCTGGTACAGACTCTTTGTATTTCCTCCTAGGTCCTGTAATATGCTGCTAACCATTAAGGTAATTCCCAGAGCATGGAAGTGAGTGATCTAATTCCTTATACACTGTGTTCAACCCACTTGAGTCCTAGGTAAGGTCTTCAGCTTCAAATCAGATGGAAAATATCTTGTGGCAGAAGAAGCTGCTTCTGTTGCTCCAACACGAGGACAAGCCAGCTATCGCTCCTGCCCTTGGCTGCCCAATCAGCTAACAGCATTGGTCTCATGACATCTGTCTCAGATGGCAGCACAAATATGCATTTTTAAAGCAAAATATTATCTTTATAGTGTTGCTCGAGTAAGATGGCATCTAGAATACCAAGTTGGTGCTCTTTGATGAATTCATATTTGACTCCAACTAAAAATGCAATCATAATAAAACCTGGATAATTTGAAACAAATTAAATCACTTTGGGTTGGATTCATGCTTAGTTTGAGCAAAAGCAGTTTTTAAAAATTATGCCAACATTTACACCTCTGAATTAATAATCACTTTAGGCTTGCCATAAACTTTCATCATCCCATATTTCAGAGGTCAGCTACTGAACCAAGTTTTGAATTATGCACATAGACATAATTCTTATATTCCAAAATAGTGACAATGTAATTAGAATTTAAATAAAGAAGCAAATTGAAGAGGGCTTGATTATGAAATTTTTAGAGAAAAAGTAAATCAGAACAAATGTCTTAACTAGGTAATTATAACAGAAACACATAAATAAAAATGACAAGTGCAAGCAAGGATACAACTAGAGAAAAAAAAAAAATCTGTATTTACAAGATCAAGTCCTGGGAAAAAGTTTCTCTAAAGGCTTTCATGCTACACGAAACAAGCAGTTTGGAAACATAGGACTTCATTTGAAAAGAGGTGATGACCAGTTTTTACATATAATGTAACACATGACCAGATTTTTGAAAATCAATGACAGAAGGTGCAAAATTTTTCATTGTCTTAAGGAAGCAGTATTGTGATTAAGGACATAAAATATCACTTTGTCTAATTGATGGCAGTTCTGAAAAAAAAAAAAAAAGTATACTATAGGAACTAATATTTTTTATTACATCTTTCTTATAATTCAAGAGGTCTGTTCAACATGTACCACTAAAATGTACAGGCCTTTGTTGTGTGGTACTTTGCAAACCTGTATGCAAGTGAGACAAGCAAGCTTGGAATGATTACCCCTTCTTGGGGTCTGAATTAGAAACAGCAAATTTGAAGTTAAGATACTTAACAGACAAAAAACAAAAAGCTAAGAAAAAAAAAAAAAAAAAAAAAAAACTGCTCTGAGTTAATTATTTTAATGAATTACACAATTTGAGAGAAAGAAGTAAAGAGTTAGAGATTTTAGAAGAGAATAGATAATAAGGTTGTTAGTCCCAGAAGAGTGAAATGAAAGAAAAAGTTTAACATAATTGGAAGAGAAAGCTTAGTAGGAACAAGCTTTTCTATTGCCTATAACACAAGAGAGCAAACCCAAGTATTTCCAGATACAACCACTAACTTTTGTTCATTCTGCCTAACATAGGCACAGCAAAATGTGTTTCCATCTACATTTAGACTTTTTTAGCTTTTAGCATAGTTACACCAAACCATGGGAGCTTTCTGGCTTGCTTTGCAGCTTGAAGTGCAGTTATGGGACTTTCTCCACGTGTATCATTTGTACTGTTGTCAACAGAAGCAGCACAACTGGGAAACTTGCTTTAAGAGGCTGCTGCACTGGTGGTCATTAAAGCTCAGAAAGATACTCTAGGAGTGGTCCAGTGAGGAAAAACTGGTTATTGCCCTGTGCTGACCTTCTGAATAATGTCTGTGTTGTTTAGATCAGAGTGGTAGCCTTGTCTATTAGATTTCTTCTATAATTTTTAAGTAGTTGAAGTCTTTATTTACCTATACCTTCACTAAGCAGACTTTTGAGTCTTTTCCACACCTTTAAGCTGTGTGTAATTTACTTTAGGCCATCAACTGAACTAAGAAGTTCAACTGATGTCTTGAGATGCTGTGAGGCTACCAGTGTGATCCCCTAGAGATGTCCATTTCCTTGTGTGGCCATGGAAGGGAAACAGATGCCTCACAAGTCCAAGCAAAGCTAAATGACTCTACCTTAGTGTTGAAGTTAGATGAGAAGAGAGCATAGGGGTTGGGTATTTTTTCCCTCTTCTACAACATGACTTTTTCTTCAAGACTCTTGATTAACTTTGTAGTTAGTAGCAGACAACATTTTCCTTCCACAGGGAATTGAAGTAATCAATTTAATGAGGCTGTGGCAGTCCAACAGATACACAACTATTTGTTTTTCTTTTACTACCTTTCTAAAACTTGGACTCCCAAACCCTTCTGGAAAGGAACAGAGAATGGGGAGGAAGAGTTGAAATTTAAGTGGAATGGGGTTTCTTAAGGCCTTTTATGTTCATTGTAATTTGAATCTCTCCAGATTAAATAAGAGTGCTAGTAAGGCTGCAATCTACCATTGAATGTGTTTGCATACCAATCTGCAAACTTGCAGCGTTCATTCAGGCTATGAATCAGATTGCGAAAGCTGGTGTTCACATAACTCAACATTCTCCAAGCCAAATGCCATCTGTGGCTGCTGCTGCCTGCCCCAGCTTGCTCTGCTGGAAGGGATATTCATAGCGCTGACCCCAGGAAGGACTCTGAGGGAAGACACTCCCTGTTACTGAGCAATAGCACTCAGAGAACTTTATAGCCTGAAATGCAGTGTTGATGCCTTAGACCCCTGAAAGGAGGGAATAATCGGGAATTTCTGGAATATTGGTCCATTACCTTCTTTCTCCATGTTCTGTATTTCTCCCCATTTATGGAAATGGTATGAAAATGGAACAGCAGTAGCTTACCTTCTGGGATGGGGAGATTTAGGTCTCCTTGCCCAGTACTTCATACTCTGTGTGAAGCAGTGCCTACAGTACCCTCTGCACTCAGGAACCATTGGCAAAGCTTCACCAGGAATATGTGGGATTCAGGCATGTAATACAATCTCTGATACATAGTCCTGATCTTTTGGTGCTTCTCTGTTTCTGCTGTTCCTGCCTACTCCTACATGTTATGAAGCTCTTTGCTCACACTCCTTCCTTCAGTGAGGGGACAGGATGCTGGAAGTCACAGTACAGCTAAATAACTGAACTATGCCTTAAACTGCAGCCACTTGAGTTGAAACTAGGTAAACAAACTATCCGAGTCTGCTAATATATCTTTTAAATGTTTGTTTATTTACTGCATTCCGGTGGCGTGGCTTACACGCTATCAAATCTAGTTTTGTCAAATGCAGGAAGAAAAGAAAAACCTTTTCATTTGTGTTGAGAGTCTGGAAGCCAAGTTTCTGCCTGGAATGATCTGAGGGGCTGATTTACAGACATTCAGAAATGCAGGTTTGTACAGGAAAGGCAGAGTGTCTCAACACCGTTCATACAAGTGGGGATTGCTACGCTGCCTTAAAAAAAGCAGAGATATAAAAAACCTTCAGTCTTCTAGAGGATGTTAAGAATTAGTTTTTAGCCTGTTGTTTGGGAAGTAGTTCTTTTTCTTATGTGGAAAGGTGTGAGGGGGATCTCATTATTTTACTAGGTATAAAGATTACTGAAAGCTATTTTCATAAAACTTGTGGTAGGGTTTATATATACTTACACTTGTAATTATTTTTCTCTCAGAAGAGCAGTCTTTGGGTAGTGATCTCATAATTTACATGGAGTACATGAACTTAAATTCAAAATTTGATTTTCCCTTCTTGAGATACTTCTACAATAAAGTGGTTTACCAGTCTTCAATGGAAAGACTGTATAGATATAAAGTAGGGAGAGCTGATTTATGGATGTGAACATTATTGTGTATAAGACAGCTGACAGTGTTAATTAGCTTACCACTGTTCATCTGGAGCAATCAGATGATCCCAGAACAGTTAGAGAACTGGTTCATAGAGCTTGAAGTCTAGTAGAAACTTATAAATACATCCATCACACTGATTGTGGTAGCTTTTGACTAGAGAATAATAAACTTACTAACTATATTTAATGAAAGAAAAACACAAACCTGGCATCAACCAATTCATTTGTCAGTATTCATGATTTTAGAACCATTTTGAAGAAAAACACAAGTAAACATGTGGAAGAAGTGCAACGATATTTACCAAATATGGATTATGCAAGGCTTATCTGGCCGCTTTTTTTGATAAGCTATTCCTGGGAAAGGGTGATGAACCAAAAGCAATCTATCTAGACTTGTCTAAAACACTTGATGTAACCTTTGATCATTTCCTACATGAGAGCTAAACTGAGATAGAGAAGATGAAGAAAATAGAAAGTGATGATCAGGAAGGAAATACCTAATAGGGAAAAAGTGATGTGTTGCTTTGAGCAGGTATCTATGGAGATGATTATTTTTTTTGTTGTTGTTTTTTTGGCAGATATTTTTTTGACAGATATTTGTCATAAGATGTCTGATTTAATATTTTTATTGGTGCCCTTAGCACATAAAATGGGTATTTATGAACTTTGTTAAAAAGGCAGAACATTAAGAAACATAACAAGCACAAAGAGGGTTCAAGATCTGGATGATCTTGAGACTTGAATTTATAGAAATAGGGTGGGAGTTAACAGCATAGAGTGGAAGTTGGAGCACAAGAAGACTATGAATTGGTTTCAGAAGTAATGTATTTTAAAGCTTAACCAGTAGAAGGTCCCTGGTGTTCTGACTATAAAGTAAAAAGTGACTTTAAAAAGTCCAAATGCACATTTTCTTTCTTGCCAAACTGTTCTTAGAAATGTGTTTTTGCTAAATAAACTTGGGTTTCGTTGTATATTTACCTGCTATTCTGCTTTCCTTCTTTCAGTAGCATTTTTTTTTTCCTGTTTCTGAGCTTCTGGTTGTTTTGAAGCTATTCTCATGACAATGGGAAGGAAAATGAAAACCATAAAGAAATAAGAGTGAGAGCTTTTGTGTTTCAAGATAGCAGCAAAAATGAGTGCCTTTTTCTTTCCTTTTCCTTTTGGTCGGATTATGCAAAAGGCAGAAAAAAAGGATTTTTTTAAAAGGCAGACATTTGCTACAAAAGGTAGCTCTTATGCAGGATTTCAGACAGGTAGGGCCATGCCCTTTTACTGATGTCCAAAAAACTCAACATCTACCAGTAACAGAGTTACTGAAGGATTAGAGTTTCAACAAGTGCTGCTGCATATATTCAGATCGCAGCTGGGATTAAGCAACAGCTTGTGTAGGGTAAGATCGGGAAGGGGAATGACCTTGTCACACTGTCCAGGTCTCAGGCAACACAGTTCCTGGACCTCACTTGTGGGAAAACTAGTCTTTTGGGGTATCCACAGACAGTGGGGAGGCTTGCACTAATCAACACAGGTGCAGGGGACAAGGTCTGAGTGGTTTATTGAAGAACATGCTCAGGAAGAGTCAAGGGAGGGTGTTTTCTTCTGGTGGGGATTCTTTTGAGGGCAGCCTGCCAAGCATTTCAACAGCTAATTATATCAGGAGTTTATTTTTGAAGTGTTTATAAGTGATCCAAAAACAGGGAGGTTTGATTCTTCCACTTGACATGTGCCAAGTATAATTGGAATGATCACACACTGGTCAATCTGTGAACAAATTGGATTTGCAATTTTGGCAATCACCCGGCTTTTGAAAGGCCCTCTGGAAATGGGGATGGTTTGTCTCATGTAATGCTGACAGTCTGTGCACACACACACAAAAAAAAAAGAATAGAAAAACAAGCTCCTTCTTGCTAGACAAATAAGATCTAGGATGAAATCTTACTCTTTCGAAGTTCATGGCAAAATTCCCATTGGCCATGATTTCACCCCAAATCTTTCAGCAATGCTGAACACCTATCAGTTCCTAGGAGATCTGCAGAAAAAAAACTCTATGAAAAGTAACCTGATAAATTTATTTCTCCTCCTAGCAAATATTTCCATAAACACTGTGTATGATCAAGTTGAAAATGTTCTACCTGTAAAAAAAACTTAATTTATAAAAATTAATGTGAGGGTAGTCAGTACTTTCTTTAGGTTTATACCACAGTGGCAGGAAAATAAATAAATAAATAAATAAATAAATAAGTCTTAAGGGACTTAAAATAAAGGCTGATGACTTTCTTGGTCTTATCTTCAGTATTTTTTCCAGTTCAACATTCTTGTCCATCTGGTCCCTTAAATTTATCAAGATGTTATTCTGAAGAACCAGTACAAGTCAGCTGTTTTTGGTAATTTATTTGCTTTTTGCTTGCAAACCTTATGCACTCTTCTGAATTGTTTTCATCCTTCTTGTATTCAAAATCTACGGTGCCTACCTTTTAAAAGCTAAAGGGAGAAATTGAAAACAGGCAGTGATTTCTTCTTCTAAATTTTGCCATTTTTCTGTTTCTCTTTTAATTATTTTGTGTGTGTGTATTTTTCCCATATTGCAATTAGAACTGAAAAAATATCAAGACTAGGAAAGAGTCTTTTTTTCTTTATAAAACTACTTTGCTTAGGCCCTGGTTCATCAAAGAAACTGAAGTACCCAATAAAATAAAGTATTTGTTGAATTCCACTGTAACTTAAGCACACATTAAATATATTTCTAATGATAAATATTATATATCTATGCATCTTTCACCTATACAGAATGAGATTGTGTGTTTTCAGCTGACACTGTCAGTGTCTAGCAACCTTCACTCTACTATCAACCTTGCTTTTTTGACTCCAGTGTCAACAAGACACACTTCTTTAGTTACTTCTCCCTGTTTCAGATGCTAGGTGTTAGCACTCAGGACATAATCTTAAGATCAAGAGAGTTCACTGTCTTGTAAACCTCTCTCTTTGATATGTATTTACCTTTGTGATAAAAAGCAAAAACTTAACAATTAATTAATTGTCCTAAAACATTTCATGTTTTGAACATGGTATGTTCAAAAATAAAGAAATATTACAAACGTTTGTTCAAAGAGAATGAGAGGAATCCAAAACAAAACACCCTATTTTAAATTCAATGTATGAATACAAACATGAAGATGCAACATTCTTTTCTAATTCAAACTTTCAATGATGGCAAGTATTGTCAATTTAAAAGGGAATAAAAAAATAATTTCAAAACTGTTTATTAATCCAACTGGCTAACGAGAAGCTCCATCTATCAAAAGACAAGTTAGCTATTGCTCTGCTGGCTGCCACTGATCACAAAGTTTAGACTGTCTGAGAACAAGGCTCCCACTGAAATGAACTGAGCCATCAGAATTCTGCATTTTTGAATGGCAGCCAAACTATACTCAAAATATGTTTCTTTTATGAAGACTTTATCCCTTCTGCACATTATTTCATTTGTAAATTTTATTCCACATTGTAAAGACCAGATACTCAGCTAATGATGTGATAAAAAAAAATTAAAAGCATATTAAAATGTCTGAAGCTTACACCAACATCATCATTGTGACATCACATAAATTTACATACATGTATTTAAATATTTGTATCAATTTTCTGTATCTTAAGAATCATCTGAGATTGTGAGATAGTCTTTGTGCTTTTCCTTAAAACAAACAAACAAGCAAGCAAACAAAAAACTAATTATCTGGGTATGTTTCCTGTAATCATAGCTGTCCTGTGCTGCAGAAGTATCTAAGAAGAAAAGTGACGATAAATGTATCTTTCTGTCTCTTGCCTATGTGATGGATTTTGTATTGAGCTTAAAGCCCATTTTTCTTTGATTGTGCAAGGAAGAAACCTGATGTACCAAAAGCAAGGGGAAAAAAAATCCAAATCCAGGACAGCAAACATGAATAAATATTTTTTTTATTTAGTTCAGATGAAGTCTGGAAATCACACACATTAGGGATATATGTGTGAAGGTCAAAAGGAGAACTGATTCATTGAGATTTGTACAGCCCATTGCTTGCATGTTTGCTCACACCCGAATGCTGTCTATTTATTGTTCATCCTGATATCATAGCAGGCTCACTATAACCAGCAATTGAGGCAGCCACTAATAATCTGTGGGAGGGAAAGTTTTGCTATCAAGAATTACAAACAGACACATGTGAGTTGTCATTTTTCTTGACAGGGCTTCTGAGTTTTAACCATTTTGTCTTCATGGATTTCTGTGTAGTCCTTGCATGGAGGCAATGTTAATCTCTGTATTGTACCAAATTTAGTGTATATGCTTTTGGCTTTATGGGAAGGTGATGAGGAGTTTAATATCACTAGAACCAAAATGTTTAATATCACTAGAAACTCCATAAAACAGGCTTACAGTTTATCTTTCGTTTATGGAAGAAAATAGACTTTTCAGTTCTTTTGTTGTCTTCCTCCTAGATCCGAAAGACAACTCCCAAAATAAAATGAGGCTGACACAACAACTGCAAAACATTGGGACACATTTTTGGTGTAAATCTTCTGATACAATCTTTTTTTTTTTTTTTTTTTTTTTTTTTTTTTTTTTTTTTTCCCCTCTCTATTCTACAGTTGCTTCCCAAGTTCAGCTCCTCATTTCCTCACAAGTCCCAGTGACGTCTAACAGTAAGACAGCAGCTCCTTGGCAGCAGACCAGACTGAAGCAAACCAGTAAAACTGTGTTAGCTACTTAGATACTATTTATCTTCTCCGTTTGTCTGGAATTACAGGAACTTCTTCCAGTAGAGCCATATTCCTTACCCCTTTCCCATTGTCCCACACAGCTTTGGCTTTGCCTCCTCCTGCCTAATGTGCATGAGGAAACTAGCACTTTGGGAAGTAGCGTCTTGTATGTCTTGCAAAAATATCTCAAGAAGCTTTTATCAGCTTCCCACACTGTACCAATGATATTGATTTAATTTAGAACATTTAAATAATTAAGCAAACAAACATCAAAACAAACAAAGAAGCAAAGAAACAAACAACAACAAAAAAACACCACACCACCAACAGCAGAAGATAAGTGGATGGTTAATATGGGTACAACCTATGCTCTTGAGCTAACAGAGTCCACCACTGTTCTTGCTGACATTGATGGTATCTTTTCATCTGTGATTTGCCTGGGGCTGTGACTGTTCTAACTCTATGGATGTTAACACATTAGCCAACAGCTCTGTAAATTAAATGCCCTTTACTTTACCCCAAACTCTTCAAATAAGTTCAGTGAGGCAGCTCATTTCTTAAAAGAAAAAATGTCCTTAGGCATTCAATATAAAGTTAATGAAAAGATTCCTAGTGATTTCAAGAGCAATTGTATCAAACCTTTTCAGTGTATGAACTATTCTAGTTTCCTTTTTTTTTTTTTTTTTTGTTCAGTTTTCACTAAAAGACTTCTAAGGACCACAATGGAAAAGGAATAAAAGTGAGCTGAGTGAGCTTTTTTTTTGATGTTGCTGTTTTTTTGTTTTGTTTTGTTTTGTTTTGTTTTATTTTTTTTTGTGAAGAGAACCTCCAGTCTAGATTTCACATTCATGTAATACTTGATTCATGTAATAATCTGCTTTCCACCGATATTTCAGGTTAGTTCTCTCTAAGCTCAAAGATAGGATGCTTTTGTGTAACAACAATAAGATTTTTTGCCTCCAGCACACAGTCAGCACCCAAGCTTGCTGAAGTATAAGGTGTATTTGCGTGGTTTGGCCTTCTGTTGGCCTTGGACTCAGTAATCACTAAATTATGGTCATTTTTGGAATCTCTAAGAAAGACCTATTTTTGTAGCTCCTGTTGTCTTTCACATAAGCCAGGTGATGGTGCCTTTCATAACAAAATCATCATGTACATGACACAATTTTACTCAGCGCTCACTGCTGCTGTGGACAAGATCTATTGCCTTCACTACTATTCCCCTACCATGTTCCCACAGTTCCAATGCTTATTTTAAACTTATTTTTCCTTTCCCATGTTCTTACTTCTTTTTTATAACATTCATATAATTATGAAAATATAAAGGGGCCAAAGGGTTGCTTTGGGAGTGATGGACAGCTGGGGTTTACCCAAGATGGCAAGTCTTCTCTAGGATAGAATATCAATTATTCTGTGGGTGCATAGTAAGATAACAACTTCTGTAACTTTGAAATTAACTTCCTGTGAAACTTAGGTCTGCTCAGTTAGTGCAGCAGTAAGAGCAGTACTCCTGTACCACTTTTGGTAGATGTCCTTTAAGTTTTGAAGTTCAGTGTCAAAGTTACTTCCATAACCTGATTGCACAGAACAACTTAGAATAGACTCATTTGTTTCTACTTTTGTCAATGGCATGGAGACTACAAGGAGATCATCATGTTACTGCCCTGTGCCCTAAAGAAGTTACTAGCACAGAACCACCTGTAAAAGCACTGCACTCAAGTATTAAGTTGACCGTTACTGCCAAGTTACTAACAAGAGTGTTGTAGAAATAGATTTCTGTATTTTAAATATGCCTATATTCAATATCTTTCATGTATTAGTCCTTGAAGTGTTTGAAAAACAGCATGTTCCTATCATTGTTTTTGGAGAAGACTGAGTAACAAGGTTGGCTGAAACAAGGGATTATATCTAACAAATGGCAGATTCATGAACTGGACACAAATTTCCAGACTTTTCTCTCTCCCTGATGCTTTGCCATTTTCTCAGTCTTGGCTTTCTGGTTCTTGATCACTTCTGTTTATGAAAAAGGTGTCATTAGAACTTGAAGAGATTACACTTAATCTCGTACCACTATCTTCAATGTGAATGCTGCATATAAAACCTGAATTCGGTAGATGAAAAGGACAGGTTGGTAATCTTTGAGAACAACTTACTTACCATTTGCCCACGGAAGATACAAGTTTAACAGGGTTTACATCTTTCTGTGTTGATCTTACCAAATCACTGTTCTTAAGGGACAATTCTTATGTACCAATTCAGGCTTTCTTGCTGTGTACAGTAACCTGGAAGTTTGTTTCAGTTATGGGCATATACACTGTTTTATAATTGAAAGCAATATTGTTTTGGTTCTATTTTGGATTTGTGGGGTAACATCAGTGAAGGAATTACACCCAGGCACTCAAATTAAAATCAGGCCTAAATCATATCTGCACCCTGTGTTATATTTGGCAATGTGCAAGTATTTTGAAAGTCATGGGAAATGAACAGATTGAAAAAATATGGATATTCCAAATGTTGATATCATTGCTGTAAACTTTTTCATTGCTCTGGTATTTGGAGTACTCTACACTGTTTAATTTGGGCTATTAACATTCCAAATGAAACTAGCAAGAACTCCACCATGAGTTTATCTTTCTTTGACTAATCTTAACATGCACCCAAGTCTCTGTGAAGAACCCCATGGCATGGTTATATTTCACAAGTACATTATCTACCTTGTCTTCTTTAGCCATTTTACTAACACTATCTAAGTGGCCCTCCCTGGAAGCACTTACCCATCTCCAGTGACTATGTAGGGATGTTGGTCTTCTAATTTTTCCCTTTAGAATCAAAGCAAAATTAGATCTTACAGCAGACAAAACCAAATGATGCCAAGATGTCCAACAGCATCAAGTTAGAGCTTTGATCCTTTAGATATTATTCATGCAAGTAAATCATGCTTGTGGAGTGCAAGGGAAGAGCTATGTTATTAAAGGTCACAGGACCTGAGTTTCACAATGTCTATGGCTTTCGATTCTCTCAGCCTTAGAATTCCCATGCTCAGCCCCTTCCCTCTTCTGTTGTATTTCAGCCAATTTCTAAGTACTATTCCCAGCACAACATAACCCTGAACTTCAAAGCAGGCTCTTTATTTTATTTTATAATTTATGTATTTATTTATTTATTACAGATTTAGTGAAAGACCAGTTATGAAAATAAACATCAGCTAATAATATAATAATGATATAAATGGCAAGACTCGATATAATCCAATGAAAGAGGTTCAGTCCAGCATTACCTCCTCAACACTTATTACATATAGATGCGCACACACACAGAGGCACTAATAAAAACTGCTACATAGAATATACCCTTAGCTTGTCCAGTCCTTCCACTTTATTACCTCCTTATGCAGTAAAGCCTTCTGGCACTAATTTAATAAAGTCAAATAATATTTATAATAAAGATACTGAGGAACGGGATTTGAAAGAAAATCTTATTTCTTAGCAATCACAGTTTCAGCTTACTTCAGTGTATTAACATGCAAGACAGATACATCAGCACAATAGTGCATAGGAGAAAGAATTTTCTTGACTATAAACAATTACTGGGCTTTTGAACTGTACTGAAATAACAATAATGCCAGGTGAACAAAAAAAAAAAGTGAAAGGTCTATAATTATAAAGAGCATGTTTACAGATTTCATGACATACACATTCTGCTGCAGGGATTTCAATCCTTTTTTATACCACTATTTATGCTTCTTTGCTCTGAATGTCCATGAAATGCATAAACACAAATCTAAAAGCAATATGTAAGAAAATCACTGAATGAATAGGAAAACAGAGTTAATTCACAGATGGGAAGTTAAGCTATAAAATGTCGTTGAATTGGGAACAGTAGAAGCAGTCTCAGGGAGCTGGAACATTTGATATACACTTGAAGAATCGTAGAATCATAGAATGATTCATAGAATCATAGAATCACTGAATGGTTTGGGTTGGAAGGGACCTTAAAAATCACCTAGTTCCAACCCCCTGCCACTAGACCAGGTTGCTCAAAGCCCCATCCAACCTGGCCTTGAACACCTCCAGGGATGGGGCATCCACAGCTTCCCTGGGCAGCCTGTGCCAGTGCCTCACCACCCTCAGATTAAAGAAAAATTTATTTTCCCCCATTTTTACTGAAATTATCCTTCAACCTTTTTTTCACATTAAAAAAAAAAAAAGTAACTCTAAACACATTCTATTTTAATTAGTTTTAAAAATGGGAAATTCTTGTGAAAGGGAGTAGTTAATGGAACATTTCAGTCTGTTGAAAACGTTTGTAAAAAACAAAAATGACAGATCTTAATCAAAGAATCAGAAAAGAACACACACCGAGAAATGGGCATATTCCCCTTTCAGGACACAGAAAGTGAGACACTGGCCCCTAAACACTTCTTGGTATTTATGCAAGGATGAGCCCCTTGCTTCCATCATTTTATCTATTTAGGTCTGCCCATTGTATGCACATAGCTGTAAGTTTGGGATAGAGCTCAAATAAAAATGTGATGTAAGGAAAAAAATCTGTGGATGGTTAATATAAGTACTTGTAGTATGCTGAATTTATAATTGTATAGCCTTTAAACTGAAAATCACAAGCTGG
This sequence comes from Anas acuta, assembly GCF_963932015.1. Taxonomy (NCBI): domain Eukaryota; kingdom Metazoa; phylum Chordata; class Aves; order Anseriformes; family Anatidae; genus Anas; species Anas acuta. The sequence goes on from NC_088981.1 coordinate 97,832,281, forward strand.
AAAAACTAGATATGAATAAACATTAATTAATATATGCACCTTTCCCACATTAATAGGGGAATTTTATAGGCATTTCACTAACATATATTCACTTGTTTCACAAAGCATAGATACCATTGCAGTCCTCCAATGTCCACTGCAATGTGTGCAATACTTCCTTAAGGCCTTGTTGTTCTGGTACGAAGCCTTGCAATAGATTCTTCTCAGTTAAGTTTGGCCATTATTTGAGTGATACTTGGGAAGGTTTCATCTCACTTCACTAAAGGCTGTTTGTTTGTTTTTGTACCTACTCAAACTTGTATGGGATACCTACAGGTTCCTTGCCCTCGGAGTGTGTGTTGATGTGATCTGCTGAACTAAAGATCCATTTAAAATATATTGACATTAGAACTAAAGTTAAATGTGACACAAAAAGAAAAATATGCAATAAATGTCACTGTACTGTCATAGGCATCTCTAATTTATTGATTTCATTTGGGCTTGGCCATTGAATTCCTTTCAGCAATAGAATGTACTGGGCTGTCCAAACAATTGTTTTACACAGTTATACAAATTGGAAGATTCTGTAGCAAGAAAAAAACAGTGGCACTATATAAGATAACCTGCTATAGACAACTTAAGACAAAAGTACCAGTGCTCAATTTAAATAAGAAAATGCTCTTTCAGGATGCCAGCTATGTTACACAGGTATTTTTCCAAGACAGAAACACAAGGGTCAAAAGGACCATATAAAATATTTTGAGGAAAGAAAGGTGAAGTGGATATCTTGTGATTGTTTGAGATGAAATGGGGAACATATTGAAAGAGAAGGGTGGGGAAGGAAAAAGAAAAGAGGTATGTAGGCAATCTGACAAGCAAAAAAAAACAATGCTACACAGAATTTGCAGAACATACAAATAAAGAATAAAGAGAGATGAATAAAGTTTTTTTGTTGTTGTTGTTTTTTTGGTTTTTAAAACTTTTTCTGCATTTATCTCTAAATGAATAAGAGACTTTGAAGAAAGCTAATTGTGCATCACTGGTCATAGGTTCACAGATGAAGGGATATTTTTTGCAGTGTCAAATAGAGCTTAGTTAGATGTCTTTCCATCTGGAAACAAAGAAGTGCAACCATGGGAGCAGTTTAAGATTAAAAGAACTGTGACGATATTCCCAGTGACAAAAGTATGAGAGAGCAGATTTACCCTGGAGCCCTGACAAATGTTTTCCACTATTTTCATTATTACATTAAAATGTATATCGTTTCCTTAGATTTTAAGGTTCAAGATCACACTCTAGAGGAAGAATTCCCTTTCTTCCTCAGTCAAAAGTTACTACGGAACATAATATCAATTCAGGAGTCTACGCATCAGGAGGAATGAGCCACATTTTTCATGTTTTCACTTGATAAGACTCTAATTGTCTTTCATTGCACTGTGTAAGCAAGCATAAATACAGGTTAAAAAGGATTACTTTCTCATGGAATGTCAAATCTATATTCAGTTCTTTAGGCATAAGGAAAATACCTGCATAGGAAGAACACGCCTTTGCAGTTTACTAGAGCATGAAGTTCTCTTGTTTTTGAGCACTGCACAGGACAGTTGCAGAAGGGAGATATACACACTTGACAATCCATTTCCAGGAGGAAATCTGAAAGAGCTCTTGAAGAGAACCTATAAATTTTATTTACTTTTGGGAAGTCAATTGGAAATCTTTAACAACTTCAGAAATAAACTTTGTTGTGTTCCACTGTTCAAAGCCATGTTTCCATGGAAGTCAATGTCAATGGTCCTGTATACTTCAGAGGATAAAAAACAAGATGTGACTGTTAATACAGAAGATAGCACTATATAAACAATTTTGTTATTAGAGACAACACACCAGATTTGTAAAGATGTTTGAATTACTCAGCTGCCATTGAACTAAGCAGAGGCGGGCACTGTAATAATATTCCTTTGAAAAATCTGAATCAGATTAGAGGACTTAAAGCTGTTCTAAAAATCCCTATGATCAACTAATACTTTAGATCACTTAAACTGATACTGTTCATATTTTTAATTCAAAGAGTAGGCTCAAAAATATAGTGATTTTTTTTCATCTAAGGGTATAGGTTTCTTATTTATCATTACCTATTTTCATTCTTAAACTTTTGCTACCTGAAGTAGACTTCAAAAAATAAACACAGCAAATCTATGTAATTTATGCATTTATTTAAATGTATCAGAATTTTAAGACTTACTCCTCTATTTCTATTAACCTTTACTTATCTCCTACTCTACATTGTTCTGACATCTACTGCTTTTTCACAGCAGCTTAGAAAATACTTTTAGTAAAATCCAGAAAGGAACTCTTCATCTATCATGGAGGTGCATGACTTTCGTTAAAAACAACAGCCTAGGCTTTACTAGGGAAGAATGACTTTTTATCTTTGTGACAGAAATCCTAGTTGACAGCCCTGTTTATGCTGCAGAAAGTAATGACTGCTGACAGTCTCAAGGACCACCCAGTGGGTTATTTACATTTGAAACATTTGAAATCAACTCTGTTTAGATAATGTTTCAGTTTTGCATCTGGCTTGCCTGCACATGTTGCTAGTACACTGTATTAAAGTTAGTACATCTCATTGGAACTGTAATCAATAATGTCCAAGTTTCATACTGTCAGCCAGGATCTATTAATGTGAAACTGCTGAGTTTCATGTTAAACATTTTGTTCATTTGGATTTTAGAGCCCAATTGTTAACAGAAGACTCTTCATGTTTAAAAAACTGGCATTTTAAAAATGCAAGTGAATACCATTCTGGCTTTTTATTCTGACATCACCCTCAGGAGAGAAATATAAATATAGCTTTTTAATATTATAACATGTAAAAGAAAGATATTCCAGGCTACCTGAGTTCCTTAGGCTTAGTATGCACATTGTTGTTAGATATCTTCAAAACATTGTTAAATTCAGAGACCTAGACTAAGATGATCCATTTAACAACCTATGATTTGAACAGTTTTAAGATATAACTTCTTTTCATGATATTTTTTATTTCTTCAGTTCAGGTAGTTCACTTTTCAGCTCACTATTTTCTATTTCTTAGGTTTACCAATGATATTTCTAAACTATCAGAAGACTAACCTGAAGGGTATTAATCTAAACAAAGGGTTTGGACACAATTCTCTGAATAGGGAAAGACATCAGTTAGTTATATATTTTTATCCAACACTTGTCTTAGTACCAAAAAAGGCAATGATGAACTAAGCAGATAGCTTATAACTGTCAAAAACAGCAACAAAGATTAATATCCCATATTAATTCATATTTCTGAAGTAGATATGAACTGGTGTTGCTGTTAATTATATCTTTCCCTTTCTTAGATTTTCCATTCTTCATTCACAGTGGCAATGATCCACAGTTTCAGTTCACATTCCAGTTTGGAAGCTCTAGCTAATAGGATTTGAAATTGTATCTCCTTGCTTAATTTAGTAGACCATGGAGAAAAAATCATACTTACTACTGAAATGCAAGACAAGAATTTTCATGGATGGAGATTATCCTGAAGACTTGTCAGCAAAATGACATAAGGATTACAGTTTTGAGGAACAAGTCAATCTGCTCTACTACAGACTTCAGAAAGCACTCTAGAAGGCATTTCATGTAACCTATGTCTCTTGACTGACTGCTTTGAAAAACAAAAATCTAACTAGGAAAGTCTTCTAAACCTACAGGTACCTGAAAATAGTTGGTAAAAGTATATGTTCATTTTCCAAAATAAAAACGCTCTATGCATGATCTGTTGGTTTGTGCTGAATATCTTTCCTCTACACATTTCTTTGTAACATTTATCAGCAATGAGGTGATGAGCACTTCTCCACAGAAAGGGACCTCTTTGTATTGGTAGAAAAAGCCTTGTTGTAAAAGGAAAATTCTTGACATTATGATGGACTCTAAGTTAAGCTAAGGTAACATTACAAGCAAGGTAGCGTTACAAGCATTGCAATTACGATTACATTGCAATGAGAAGGCAAAACAAGGAAATTACTCTAGAATTCTACTTTTTATTTAGAAAATTATTCTGACACTCCCTAAAGAGCAATTGCAATTAGAAATCTCTATAAAGAGAGTCTGCCTCCCTTAGCTGTCATATTCATTACCATACTACTATACCTATCTATTTATCTATGTATCTATATATCTATTTATCTATAAGTAAAGATGCCAAAAACCTGCAGAGGAATCTGCAAAGGTTAGGGCTGCTTCAGAGTTTCAGTTGTAATTGGTTTCAAACCTGTGAGAAGTATGGGATGGCTTTTCAAATGACAGAATTAACTAACCAGAAGAAGACAGAGATGGTAACATAAAAAATAATTAGCATGGACTGACGCAAAATAGGCATCCTATTTGAGCTAATGGAAAGCTAAATTAAGACACAGGCTTGAGGGTGTGATGGAGATGGAGAAAATATTGGTTGGATGGTTCTCAGAAGCATATAAATACATCAATAATCTCCATATTACACTGCAATTTGAGCAGCAGCTTGGCTCCCAGTAAAGCCAGTGGAGTAACATAGGTTTTCAGTAGATGTACCATCATTTAACGTTTAAAGACTAGTTCAAAGCTACCAAAAGAAACCCACTTATTTCAAATCAGCTGGAACAGGTTCAAGTATTTTCATCATTGCCACAAGGAAACAAGGGGTTAGCCTGAAAAGCATGAAATCAGATATGCCAAAGACGTGATCCAAAACACATCAAATACAATTTAGGCTGTGAAATCTTAAAGCAGCTTGTCCTGGTTCACATTTGTAAGAATCTGATGGCTGACAAGAAACAAATTAGAAAAAGCAACTGGTGTTTTGAATTTCTGGCTTAGCTGTGGCCTTAATTTTGACATCAAATATGAAAGAAGGAAATTGGGAACATGAAAGTACAAGAGACACACTAAAGGGCTGAGAGCAAGTAATAGCCTGAGACAGGTTTTAAAAGGTAATGGGCAGATCTAGTTTCCACAAAATAATGACTACCACAGAATGTATACCTCAAATTAAAGCCAGTATTTTAACAGACATCACAGCTGTTCATTGTGGCCCAAATTTCTGCATTTAGTAAAATCTTACAGAATAGCACCTAGTTATGTGATTTGATACTTAATCAAAAAAGTCTCCAAAGAGCTGGAACTGTCAATTTGTGAGAACAGCTTTGCATCCAGGTACTTCATATATTTCCCTCAATAGCATCATCTAAATTTATTGTGAGACATAAATTACATAATTAAATAAAAAATAGAGTCTGAAATGATTAAAAACCATTCAATAAAATTATTTGAGTAGCATTTGCATTTGGAAAATAAAATAAAAATGAATGGAAGCAGAAGTCACTTCAAATATTGTGAAAACAGCATATTCAGGAACTCAGAATTCTAATAACACTTGCGTTAATACAATAGCGTTACTGATGTTTACAGAGAATCCACATGAAGTCTAGGCTTAATTGTCCTGGACATTGTCAAACATAAGTCCTCTAGTATTCAGTAAATCAGGTGTTAAAAGGCCATGAATAGCACAGGAATAGTACAAAACTGCAGAAGGATAAACAGGTGGAAAAGAAAAAGTGAGGAGAAACAACTCTTCAAAATTTTATAAAAAATTTTATAAACAGTAAGATTACAGAATCACAGAATCACAGGATTGTCTGGGTTGGAAGAGACCTCCAAGATCACATAGTCCAACCTCTAACCTAACATTAACCAGTCCTCCACTAAATCATATTACTAAGCTCTACATCTAAACGTCTTTAAAAGACCTCCAGGGATGGTGACTCAACCACTTGCCTGGGCAGCCCATTCCAATGCCTAACAACCCTTTCGGTAAAGGAGTTTTTCCTAATATCCAATCTAAAACTAAGATTATTTTAACTATGACTATGACCTTTGTGAATGGAACTAACTGTATTTGGTATTTGGTGTATATATTTATATATTTACAATTTTGGTATTGTATTGTATTTGTTAATTTTATATATACTTAAATTGACCTTCAGACATTAAAATTACAGACAATGTCCTCCTTTCATTCAACAATCAAACAATTGGTTCTTTGGGTATGTAAATCTTCCATGCGGTAGACAGTTACATTTAGCACATCTAGGCACTTGCCTGGCATTCTTTCTATACCTTTAACATGGACTTTTATTTCTAACTATTTCTCAATCAGAAAGCTAGAAACATGCATAAGTGTGCAAGGAGTCTTTTCCATAAGGTTAGATGGAAGGTGAATTTTGCCAGGTGAAAGATTCAAAAATCATTGAAGAGAAAAGCAAAGCCAGTACTAACTGTAAATCTCTATACAGGTAGATCACAAGACTCAGATTAGTGAGGCAGATGGCAGAATTCCTCTGAAGTCTGCATTTAGAGGAATTTTTATTTCTACTGTAAAAATTATTCCTAGGTAAAGAATTACAAGACAGATTGTATATACAGAAAAGCTCTCGGATATGAATTCAGTATTATAGTTAATATGCACTAGTTCATACACTCCTCACATTTAGGGAAGTATTCATCCTTTGGATGAAATGAACTGAAACCTTTTCCAAAGACTGCAGCTTGCTGTTTCTTTATATGTATTTTCTTACAGTAGTTGTGGCATGGGAAAAGACCAAGAAGTTTTCTTTGCAGTATTTCTAATTCAATTAAGGGCAAGAACCAATTAAAAACTTACAAATGGTTTCACATGAACTTTTAGACTGTAATGTTAGATAAATCTAGTTTCTTGAAACAACCAAAATTGATTTCAAAATGTTCTGAGCAAGTTTTCTTTTTTTTTTTTTTTTTTTTTTTTTTGAAATAGATGCTAATAGGCAGGCTGTTGAGTCTATATCTAGCAAACACAGAAGAAAGGTCTACATTTCAAAAGTTTTTTGCATCCAAGTACCTGCAATAAATCAATGTAAGAAGCTGTACTTCAGCTCCCTTTAGATCCGACAATACTTTTACAGGTCTGCAGAGGCTACATATGTATGATCATTTTTTCTCCTCTTTATGATCTCATAGACATAAGCAGTTTATAGAATTGGTAGAAATGTATGCAGTATGTTTCTAAGACCTCTTCTAAGAGCTTGACACAATTTCTAAAAATCTGGTTTCAAAAGTTTTACAAGCACAATTAGAACTATTGCAGGAAATTATTGAGCTTTTAAAGGATAAACTGTTATTAATCAATGAGATGCCTGTGTTTTCCTGAAGAAGCTGGCAGCCCATGGCTTGGACACGTACACTCTCTGATGGGTTAAAAATTGTCTAGACGGCCTGACCAAGACAGTGGTGTTAAACAGAGTGAAATCCAGCTGGCGACTGGTCACCAGTGGTGTTCCCCAGGGGTTGGTGCTGGGGCCCATGCTCTTTAATATCTTTACTGATCACATGGATGAGGGAATTGAGTGCACCCTCAGTAAGTTTGCAGTCGACACCAAGTTGGGGAGGAAGTATAGATCTGCTGGAGGGTAGGAAGGCTCTGCAGAGGGACCTGGATAGGATGAGGTTCAACATGGCTAAGTGCTGGGTCCTGCACTTTGGCCACAACAACTCCATGCAGTGCTACAGGCTTGGGGCAGAGTAGCTGGAAAACTGTGCAGAGGAAAAGGATCTGGGGGTGCTGATTGATGCTCACCTGAACACCAGACAGCAGTGTGCCCAGGTGGCCAAGAAGGCCAATGGCATCCTGACTTGTGTCAGGAATAGTGTAGCCAACAGTACAAGGGAAGCGATCATCCCCCTGTACTCAGCTCTGGTGAGGCTGCACCTTGAGTACTGTGATCAGCTTTGGGCTCCTCACTACAGGGAGGACATTGAGGCTCTGGAGCATGTCCAGAGAAGGGCTACAAAGCTGGTGAAGGGCCTGGAACACAAGTCTTGTGAGGAGCAGCTGAGAGAGCTGGGGTTGTTCAGAAGAGGAGGTTCAGGCTACCTGAACGGAAGGTGTGGGGAGCTGGGGGTCGGCCTTTTGTCACAGATAACCAGTGACAGGACTAGAGGGAATGGCCTCAAGTTGTGCCAGGGGAGGTTCAGGTTGGAAATTAGGAGACATTTCTTCTCAGAAATAGGAGTTAGGCATTGGAAGGGGTTGCCCAGGGAGGTGGTGGAGTCACCGTTCCTAGGAGTATTTAAGGGAAAGGTTGGACCTGATGCTTAGGGACATGGTTTAGTGGATGACATTGGTGGCAGGGGGATGGTTGGACCAGATGATCTTGAAGGTCTTTTCCAACTTTAATGTTTCTATCATTTTATACTCAATCCTGAGGACCTTCCTCAGGATTCCTGATGGCAGGAATACCTACCATCTGACTCCCACTGCATTAAGGAAAATAGAATAGAAAATCACTAAGGAAGACATTCAATTGAACTGAACTGTTCCTTATCCAAAGTATTCACCCAGTGCACATGCACGTGTGTATATACATGTAGAGAAAAAGTGAAACAGAAGAGTTAATTAGGAAAGACATGTCTGAGCTGTTTTTGTGGAACGTTTAATAAACTGGAATGTTTGGTCTGATGTGAAAACTGAGAGTGGGATTACGTATTTATATATTGCTGAAGAACTGGAGATTTCAACTACCGTGGAAATTTACACTCAGACCTAGCAAAAATATCTTTTGGTCAGAAAATAAAAGGGAAAAAAGAAAGGAGGAAAATGTCAGATCAAAAGTTTGCAGTTATACTTATTGCCTAAGTTAGTTTTTAAAAGATAAGTTAAAATTTAATTACCAGTAAATTAACAGATTTTTGCAAATGGATATTGTAAAGAGTAAGGTTTGAACATATTGTAATTATGTTTTTTGTCGTGCACTTGAAATTACTGCAAATGAACATAAATGGACAAAATCATGTAAGCTGTTGGAGATGTGTTAGGAATAAATGAATAAGGTTTACAAAACATATTTTTAAATTCATGAAAGCAAAAACACCATTTTAAATACTCAATTAAAGGGGATGCCTTAATTAAAATAGAAATGGAAGAAAAGATCTCTTGGTAACTGTTACTTGCAGTTTCTGTCTTAACAGCAAGCTGATTAAAAGCCTGCAAGAACAAAAAAAATAATAATAAAGAAGGGAACCATAAATGTATTTTTCAGTTTTCCCCCTGATTTTTTGTCTTTGGATTGTATCAGGATGAAATGAGTACTTTGTTTTCTATGCTAATCTTAATGGCTTAAAGATAACATTTAAAATTATCCTGTCCCATTACTAATGGGACAAATACTTTTTGTCTTTACATCATTTATTGACAGACAGGTTGCTTAAATACTTTGAATACTGAACATTATGGATGCATGGAACAGTCAGATATTCTTATTTCACCATTACAAACACTGTATAAAACTTTGCAAATATTTTTTGGTTGAGTGTGTGTGGGGGAAGTGCAATAGATTCTCTTTGCAAAACTAACATACTTCAGAGTCTGCTAACGTAAATCTTGCTAAATACTGATATTAAAACAGGTGTCAAACCTTTTGAAATTTTATTTCCTGGAAAGGATGGATTTGAAGAAACTAGCTTTTTGTATGAATTGCAACCACATAAAAAAAAAAAAAAAAAAAGGAGAAAGAAAAGGGGTCTTAAGGCTAAAGCTGATGAAGAGATTGTATTCGCTAGGATCTTCCTGTGAGTTGAACTCTTGCTGGATAGACTCAGCATAGTCTTGTTACCACCAATATATGTTCTTCAGCATGCTTTTATTGGGTAAAATAAAATGAAATTTGCATGGAATTCGTATTGGACTGTAAAAGGTCTCAAGAGAAAAACTTGTATGCACACACTGAAAAAACTCAGAACAATGGAGAAGCCACATCATCTTAATGTGCCTAGGGCTCTGGAAGAGCCTTCCAGTAGTGATAGAGGGAGCTTGGGAACTAATTCAAAGTTAGGTTTGAAAATATGGGTAGGGTGAAATATTGCTTAGTGGAACTATGGAAACTATTAAAAGAGGAGCGATTGACTTCTCTTTGTCTTTCTCCAGTTGTGAGCAGTAAAAGCTCACAAATGGATATAGATGGTAAGGCTTTCATAGTCTCAGATTTAATTCAAAAAAGTTGTTTAATCTTCTGAAGTATTATGAGAAACATCTTTGAGTACTCTGGAAACCAAGCAAACCCAAACTCATGCTGAGGGTGAGAAAATAACAGTGACTTTTCATTCTTTTTGTCCTTCAAGCTGTGACATTTATGCAAGCATCTCAGTCTCTGAAAGGGTAAACCTTAGGCCACAGATAGAAGGAAGATGAATTCAAATGCTCCTAGCAGATAAATCATTTGATATTTTAATAAAGGCCACAGCAGGTGAAAACTTTCTTGAAAAGCTGCCAGAAATATTTGTACATGCATTAGTGAAAATACAGCAGCTAGGCAATTCAGAAGGAAGATTCTTTGTAGCACACCTGTAATACTGTCCCACCAGACTAGTGACCTAGTGACTAGCAATAATATCCAGGGAAAAACTCCTAAAGGTGCTGAGACACACGACCAAGAGTGACATGAAATCAGGCTGCCATACATAGAACACAGACCTAAAATAAACATGGAAGGTATCTGTGTTATATATAGAGAAATTACTGTTGTATGATTAACTGCTTGATCAATAAGAATCGTTGCTTTATAAGCTGAAGAGAACTAATTAAATAAGCAAGATGTTGAGTTGGGCCTGCCCAACACCACAACAGAAGTATGTTGCCTGTAATCTCTGTACCTTTTATTAAGTATCTCCTTGAGAAAACCCCATGGTTCCACAACATTTTTTTCCTCTTCTAGTACAATATACTTACTGATTTGGGGCCACAGACATCTATCCTTCCAACCCCTCACTAAAAGACCAGATGCCAGGCACCTCATAAGTGGTCTACAAACACTTCTAATACTCTGTGGTAGAGGCACCATCTCCTCCACTGTTTTCTTTCTTCTGGATCTGGGTCAGGCTTTCTGTAGCAAAGGAACTCATACATGAGCCTTCTTTCATGGAAAACCTTTATTACCAAATACAGAGAAACCTCTGCATCCCTCTATATATCCCTTTCTTTAATATTTTTTTTGTAGACCTCCTGAAGAAAACCTGCTATATAGCTACCTGCCCTTTACAGATCTCTTAGTTTACAAAATTGTGCACGCTGCCTTTTCCCATAAAGCCTGTAACTAAAAACACTTTTGGAATTAAGTCTTAGTCCACTGACGTAGGTTGATCTGGCTTGTGTCAAAGGCATATAGAATCAGGCAGTGTAGTTTTGTACCGCTTCAAGAAGTCTTGTTTTTGAAAATTAATGTCATTTCTTGCATTAGATTAACCCACTGAATTTTCTTTCCTATATTATATTTAGAGGACGAAAGAATTTTTCCAGGTATGAGATAACAATTTCCATTTAAAATTTCCCTTTCACCTTGGATTTAGGATTAATCAGTACTATACTGCAGAGTCTACAGACTGTCATGAACAGTTAGATTAGACAACCCTCATTTTTCCCTAGGCTAAAGCAATCCAAGAAACTGAATTTACATAAACGATAAAAAGATTTTACTGTGCAAGTCCATAAATTCTGTCAGTTTCATGGGAGCAAGCACTTGAGATGAGTTAAGCAGCTTTAACAACCCTATACAAAGGCAAGTATACTGGCTGAAAAAGCAGCCAGCATTCCGGAAATGACTAATGAAGTACTATAGCACAATTCTGCTAGTGGATGCTTCAGCTTGTACTGCATAACTGAAGTGCAGCACCAGGGTATAATAAATGCAAGAGCGATTCTTTGCAAGTATGGGGAATATCTAGTTTCTCGGTTTGATTGAATGTTGATTCAATCAAACCGATTGAATATTATTAATTCTATTCAATCAGTCTTGATACTGGATGGCTCAGTGTTTCTTTGCTTAGTAAGCAATATATGAAGTCTGTGAAAATAGACAAACACAGAATTAGTTTTTTGGTTTACCTGAGATTGGTAGATGCTACAATAATCCTTCAGAAAATGTATACTAAGACTTTCACTTCATTTACGCTTACATATCACTTTTCAGCTGTTTGGAAAATACCTTACAAAAATACCGTAAAGCATACGGGTATTCAGTGGTGGTGTTTGTGTAAAGATGGATCATACACATTTACCTCATCTGTCAGGCAAAGTATAGGGAATACTGTCATTGTAATGTATTAAGCACACTTAATTTTGGTCTTGCTTCTGTCTCGTTTTTGGTTTTGTTTGTTAAAAATGTGTGACTCAGTCTGAAAGAAGTCCAGAAATTTTTGTCAATGGTTGGAACTGAATGATTTTCTAATGATAAGTCTACTGCTATACTAGGCTTAGCCTTGCCCTTCAGGTGGAATGCCTTTAAGCTAAATAGCACCTGATAGATTGGTAGATCATAACAGCAGATCACTGTTGTCAGCTGCACTGATCTGTACTGGAGACCAGACCTAAAGTAGTTACTAAGAAAAACTGCAATGACTAAAGTGACTTTTAAAACCAAGTGAAGGTAATTTCTTCTGCCATACCTGAATAAATAACCGTGTGTTTAGTAAAGAACTCCAACTCAAATAGTTTGATGCAAATTTGACAGTATTTTTATTGAGACCATAAATCATAATTTAAAAGAAGCTAGTATTTTTCAGCATGTCTGGTTTTAAATTACTTCTAAGTTTTCCCTCATTTAAAAAATACATGTATATAGCATTACAGAATTGAAACTAGATGCAAAGTAGAGTACTTTTCATATATCAACTTGAACCAAAAGTAAAATTTAATCATAAATTGACCATCACCTAATGGTTATTTAAGAAATAAGTTTAAGGGAAAGCTAAGGCCATTACATGCAGTTGAATTTTGTGTTGAATTTGTCTTGATTAAGAATCGCCTTTTGATAAATTCTGAGAAGTTAAAATATATTTTTTAGTCTAAATATATTTAGTGTCAACGTTTTATTCTATACAAATTTAGTCATTACTCAAGGCAACATAATTGGCTGGAAAGATGCCAGTTTTTTCTCCTGTTCTTCCTTCCCACCAATCAAACTGTGAATTTGTTTTGGTTGTGACCTTGATTTTCTCTCCAGCTTTGAAAGTCAGGTCACCTGGCTGTTGTCCTTCAAATGAATAAAGTGCTGTCACTTCTACGGAATTGCTTGAAGAGCTACCTGAAGTGAAAGAAATTAAAGAAAAATTACTAAATTGCACATACATTAAGTCCTTGAATAAAATATTCTTAAGTAACAGTAGAAAACAGTAACAAAGATATCAGACAAATTTATCTGAGTGTATCAACTGCAGATGAAAAAGCCCTTGCTTTCTACTACATTCTTAGTACAGGACATTTGGAATCTAGCCTACCAACATAACCGAGTTCATAAAGTAGCACTCTGTCCAAAATAAAGATCAGCAGTTTTCTTTGTATGATTCGTATTGTTCCATGAAGACAGTAGGAACAAAAGTGGTGTGCTGAGCTGAAGAAAGTGCCAGTACACTGAAAGGTTGCTCAACAGAACAACTTTTGGGTTTTGGATTTGGACTTTGTTCCCTGTGAGTTTCTCGACACAACATGTGAAACTTACAGCAGCAATTTTGCTTTATTATTTTTTTTTTAATCAGTACTTGAGATATAAAATGCAAAATATTCATAGCACATTCCTTCTCTCTTCGCTTTCTTCTCACTGGGCTTATAGTGTCTAGGATTTCAGTGTATCTTGCATGTTGTTTCACTTTGATTTAGTAAACAGTTAAATCTCTTGCATGAACACATCCAAAAGTGAAAAAAACCACCTATGAGGTGCAATGGAAGACTAGTTAAGAGGAAATAATTAAGGCTTTTATGTAGCTAATTCAGATAATTCAGGATGTATTGGCTATATGGTCATGGTGGCTGCACATATGTTCAAACAAAGGTTGAAGGTTTACAGCATTGACTGCATCTCCAAGTCATGTTTGCTGCCAGAATTCTGCTGCAAAAGCAGAAGCCAAGATCCTCTTGGCTTACATATTTCAAGTTCAGATCAAGAAAGGACGTAGAGAGAAGCACCACTACAACTTTTTTTGTCAGTTTGTCCTCAACAAATGATACCCACAGAATTTTTCTTTTAGTTGCTTTTATCAATTCAAATGACAGAAGAAAAACCTTTTTGTGCCCTCCCCAGCCCAAATACAAACGTCTCTCAACAAATAATGAACAGAGAGGACAATGACAATGACTAATACATGCATAAAAAGCATAGCTATTTTTTGCAATGTGTCAATATATATGTTCATTCCATCGACTAGTTTCTTTCCTGTCACGACAACAATTTGTAACAATCACTAAAGACTAATGCAATTTTTTTTTGGCCATGGGCTAGGAGAATGTTGACTGAAACGAAGTCAAATGCTGTCTTTCTTCATCACACAATCTTTCTCTCTCTGTCTATATTCATAATTTGAAGTCACACATCACTATTTCTTTTGGTGTGAAAATAAAACCAGACAAGAATGCCTGTGTTTATTAGGTCCCTACCTCCACCAGTTACTTCTACCAAAAAAGGCAGCTTTTCTAAACATCCTTTTTACTTTCTCAGTCGAAACCCTTACAGACGAAGTATTCAGGAATTCATAAGCTTCCACCAAGAATTCAAGCATGATGGAGTCAGGATGATACGATGTGTTCACATGGAAAGTATGGTTTGAAACCAGATATTATGATGGAGGAAATCATAGGGAAAAAACATAAGATGCTTTGACTTTTACTCCCTACTTGAAGAACACTGAGAAGATACTGGGGATCAGTATCTTCTCATGCCCTAGCACCTAAAGAGGTGCTAAAAATCATGATTCATTTGCATGTATAAAGGAAGATGAGTTGTGGTTTACCCTTATGCCACAATCAGGCAGCAGGTATGGCTATAAGTGCCGAGTTACAATGAAGGCCACAAATTCTCATATTACATATTAACTACAAGCGTTTCCCATTGTCTTAATGTCCAAATGGACAATTACTCAAGGAGAATTAGAGTCACTATTTATTTATTACTGCATAATGTTAATACACTTAGAAAAATAAGATAATGGATAGCACGAAAAAGAAAAAGACTGAAAGTGGCAATAAGGGAAGTTGACAGCAAGAGCCTCTTTTAATTACATTTAACAGAAGAACTGTCACCATCACTTGAGTCACCATCACTTCCAACATTGCTATGTTGGACTCATAGATGGAAGTAGTAGTAGTTACCTCCAGGAATAAACTTGAATTAAGACTATCATTCCTCTTATACAAACTATTGAGTACATTGAGATTGGCTCAACAGAAGTATGAAGAAAAATGAAGGGAACCTAGACAGAAAGCACAAAAATATGGAACAAAAGAAGCGCGTGTGAAATGTGCTTTGATGTGTAGGAGAGTATTTGATGCACCACAATCATATCTTCAATTATTGCTTGCTCTATCATATCAACAGGATTGTTTTACACATTTTGCTTCCCACTTGTTGCTCCCTTGCATGTGTATCTTTCCAAACATGCAGAAACCTCAAAGTGCTACAACTGATTATGAACGACAACTTCCAAATACTTGCCCCATCTGATACATGCTATCATTTAAAAGCATTTTAAATTATATTTTAAATTAATGAATTTTAAATTTAAGCATTACCATCTAGTGTTTTACAACATTTCCAACTTTATTTTCCACAGCAGCTATTTCCCTACTATAGTTTAATTTTATTTCTCACCAGTATTCTAATCTCTGTGCATTAATTCTGTATCCTGGTGGTATAAACCACATAAAATACATATTTATTGCCTTCAGATTGCAGCATTCCATACCTTATATGGAGCATTCTAACAAAGAGGCATCTTGTGGCATCATGAAAACTGCCATATGTATTATAAGGAGGAGATGTTTCACGTTCTTGTTTCCTCATTTCAGTTTTACATAAACTCAGGTGGATATATCTTATACTGCATTATGATAGATGTGATATTATGCAGATGAGAAAGTGAAACTTTTTCAAATTGCACTGTAATAATTTTTTAGAATGTATTGTTAAAATTTAAATAGTTTTAAATGAAACTGTAGTAGGTACACATGAAGATTGCTGAATGCATGTATTGGAAGCACATCTGCAGCTCACACAAGATGGTGCTACAGTGCTACATACAGCATATGATACTGAAATCATCGAGATTTATGAGTAAGCATACTGGAATAAAAACAAATTACATTGTGGAACGTCCTTAATAATGGTATCTGAATACACAGAGCACAGTTCTACAAACACACTGGTCAAAACAGAAATATAGAAATTCTGGTTGGAGACCTACTATTGCAGGAGCCAGCATTCATGTGTATTGTCCTAACATACACAGACATGGTACGTACAATATCATTTTCATCCACCTTTACATTCTATAATGACACAAACTTTTTGCTAAGGACTTCTGACCACTGGTGTGGATTAAGGACTTGAGAAAGTAGGTTCACTCTAGTTTATACCTCATCATGTGTACTCTGCAGTACCAGCCCCATAGCAAATGAGAGAGAAAACTATCCTAACTTACAGTACACTTAGGGCAGAATGAAAGTGTTTTCAAGAAAATTGTTATAGGAAAGGTATACTTGCTACATTTACACTAATTAGTTAAAGAAGCCCTATAACTCAGCTGTCACCTCAGTCAAGTCAACTGATCAAGGGTACTGATGACTGAGATTGTAATCACATTATTGATTGTTCATCTATTATGAACATTTCCCTAAATCTCTGCTTTGAAAAATGGGCAGTGGGTCTGGTTTCTTTTGAAGTTGAAAGGTTGTAAAATTGTTTCCATTGCCATGCAACATACTGTATGAAAATACAATAGTCTAGCTAGGTTTATTTTACCTTGACACTGAAGAGCCTGTCTACCTTACTCAAAGTTCTTGTACAACCTTTAAAACATATGTCTTAAGTTTTTGTCACTTACAAATCAATATGAATGAGTAATATGTTCAATGTACTGAATTCTATTTTCTCTATATTTTGTAAAGAAATAGGGAGAAGTGACTGGAACTGCCACACAAAACGGTAGAGTTAGATGAATCTCCAGCATTAGACATGACAGAAGTTGTATACTACTGACATAAAAGCTCCACCAAAAAGTATCAGCTTACAGAAAAGCTCCAACAGAATTCTCATTGGTTAAATGGAGACCTAGAAAACTAAGCAACCACATGTACCCTGTTTGTGCAGCAGAAGTAAGAGAAAATCAACAAACAGACAAAACGATGGAAAACAATTAGGGGATTGAGATGGATACAAACATCTATGCTCTGAAAAACAAATATATCAAGTATCACAAAGTTTTATTATCACTAGTATATAGTGTTAACAGGGACTGAAAGCCTCAGTTACTGCTTATGAGTTTAGGATGAGTGCTGTATCTAACAGTGAACAGACAGAAATTTTAGTTGTTTACCTGTCATAGGACACTACACTTTTGTTTGGAAAGGATTAGTATTGAGTTTAAAGTTCAAGAAGAAACGTAAAATAGGCTGAAGAACTAGGTTGCTTGGTCCTGCAACTGGTGCCAGCAGCAGTGAAGAGTTTATAGGTTTTAATGGCCAACTTTAGCAAATGGTTTGGACAAAACCACCAGCAAAGATACAATTGTACGTATGAATACTACATGTGTGCATAGATTATACACTAAACTGTCTGAAGGATGTTAACAGGGTCCAGAGAAGGGTGACGAAGCTGGTGAGGGGCCTGGAGAGCAAGTCCTATGAGGAGCGGCTGAAGGAGCTGGGCTTGTTCAGCCTAGAGAAGAGGAGGCTCAGGGGTGACCTTATTGCTCTGTATAAGTACATTAAAGGAGGCTGTAGCGAGGTGGGGGTTGGCCTGTTCTCCCACGTGCCTGGTGACAGGACGAGGGGGAATGGGCTAAAGTTGCGCCAGGGGAGTTTTAGGTTGGATCTTAGGAAGAACTTCTTTACCAAAAGGGTTGTTAGACATTGGAACAGGCTGCCCAGGGAAGTGGTGGAGTCATCATTCCTGGGGGTCTTTAAAAGACGTTTAGATGTAGAGCTTAGGGATATGGTTTAGTGGGGACTGTTAGTGTTAGGTTAGAGGTTGGACTCGATGATCCTGAGGTCTCTTCCAACCTAGAAATTCTGTGACATATAACACCAAACTACCATGTTGAAAAGGAAGACTATTGTCAGTTCCCAACAGGACATGTTAAAGAGGATTTAACAGCATTTGCTCAATGGAACAGTAACAGATAATCCTCAAGAAGACTTTTGAAACTAAGTCACTTTAATAAGAAGTATAAAAGCAGCATGAAAACTTGCAGTTGTGGGGAGAGAGTCTGGACTGGAAACAGCAGTAGTCAAAACCCGACTTGATACCACTACAAGTTACCCTCCTGGAATTGCCTGTGCCCATGCCAGGCAGAGCAACCTCCCCACCAGGCACTGTGACCAATCTGCACCTATCTACAGGAGTGACAACGTGGGGTGTAAGTAGTAAAGACATCTCTTCATGCACATGTGGCTTTGTGGTGGGGCTTTCTTGCCAGCTTATGGATCATTGGGTTGTGAGAGCACACAGAGCTGGAGTACCCACATCTCCAACAAGAGGTGTGTGCAAGTGGAACAACACGCACTGCCAGAACAGATGGTGTGTGTTTGTGTTTGCAGCTTACACTGCCTGTGAGGCTGGATGTGCATGAATGGAAAACTGCACATTTGATACGCATGCATGCCTGTAAGTGCCATTACAATTACACATAACATGAAGTGTATGCATGCCTATAAGTGCAATTAAAAATGTGGAGGATTAGTTATAAAGAGCACTCAGAAAGTTGAGGTGTTTATTAACATTTTGCAGTTACCTAATATTTTGGTTTACTTGCTGTAACACTGATATTGATCACATACTACCAGCACATTATCTGTAACTAGCGAATTAACAAACCACTTTGATACTGGTTTTGGTTTCAGTTAAGTGAACTAAGCAGTCTTTCTCTGTAACAATTCTTGCACAAGTGTCCACTCTCACAGTGAAGATTAGTGTTCAAACTACTCATGGCCATCGATTAGTTTTAATTAATAATTTTTATTAAAGAATTGATTTTTATTAACTGCTGATCTGGTAAGAGGACAAGTATGCACTGTGGTGATAATGCTAGGCTGAGAACAGGAATTCCAAATGCAATGCTAAAACCACTAGCAGCCCCACAAGAAGCTAGGATGGTTACTCTTTCTTCAGAAGTAAATCAGTTTACCCTAGGTCTGAGAGGGAGACTGAGCTACTGCTAACGTTAAGATTGGGATCACAGTTCAGTAAAGTAAGGGGAAAAGAGAAAGATTAATTGGTGGATAAGCAATATCAAGAATGAGATGAGGCATTATATTTCTGGATTTGATGCACTTACAATGAATAGAGATAGATCTGGATCGTTGCAAGACAAGCAAAGGATAGAGCAATACCAGCAAATTAATTACGGTTCATTCTGAATTAAATACGAGTTACTACATTACAGGCAAAACTTTAAAGGTGGAATTAGAATTTGATTACAGGATCCAGTTAGCAACAGTTCCTATTTCCACATGTACCAATGAATGTGCACAGTTAACTAGATTATGGTTTATAAAAGCCAAAAAAAATAATGATCAGCCAAATCCTAAAGTAAATGTAGAGTTTGATCAAGTGAAATTAAAACAATACATTTTGAACTTGTCTAGTTGAAAGCGTGCTGCTGTGTTGCCCTGCAAGCAGAAACAATGTGAAGGTGGTGGTAGAGGAGTTGGGTTTGTTTGTTTTAGGTTTTAAAACTGCAGGAAGAAAAACTTGATAAAATAAGTACAATAACATACTGGAGACTCTTTAGTTCTTACTAGGCTAATACTATTTTTGTGGAACTACTAGTACGTGGTACTTTGTTCCATTCTTATAGTTGTGGTATGGGTGCCCGACCGAGCTCAAGAAGCATTTGGACAATGCTCTCAGACATATGGCTTGGTTTTTGGGTGGTCCTGTGCTGAGCAAGGAGTTCAAGGAGTTGAAGATCCTTGTAAATTAATTCCAACTTGGGATATTCTTTGATTCATTGTTAATAGGGCTTTAAATATGTTCATTTCTTATAGCAGTGACTGCTGCTGCTGCTCCTTCGTGTTTTGATAAAGCATACCAAGCTATATTTTGAATAGAATTTGGGTAGGAACTTCAAGGATTGAAGGGATGCATTTTCTACTGGATCCAGCACATTGTTTTAGAATGTGGAACACAGGGTGTGTGCAAAGAAATATCCCATAGTAAATTCTGAGGACGTCAGGGTCACTGCTAATGACAAGAACACTTTTTGAATTAGGGTTAAAACTCAGGACAAACAACCACAGACCTAAAGTTTTTACTTAAGGAATGCAGCAGCGCTGGGCTATGATTAGGTTTGAATGTAGGCAGAGAAATGGCTTAAGCTTGAAGTAGTAGGCAAACCACTAAGTTCAATCTGTAAAATTCACAAGAACAGGATGAAAGCTGGATCTGACAGGGAGATCTTACGGTTCTGTTTGAACTACAAGACACACAACTTAAAAAAGAACTTAAGCAGTCAAAGAGACAGGGCAATACATTAACTTTCAAGTAAGAACCGAATCTAGGTGAGAGTAGAGGAATATTGAATTTGCAAAGGTCAGAGAAGGATGTTCCAACAACTGAATAGTAACTGGACAAAAAGCAGGGATTGAAAGAAAAGGCTGCATCTGAAACAGTATCCAGAGAACAATATGTTCTCTCACATTGCTTAGAAGGTGAGAATTTCTAAAAAAAAAAAAATTCAACTTGAAAATCACACATGCTCTGTAGTGATCAGCAACAAGCAGTTTCATATCCTATTTCATCATTTTTAGCTTGAATTAATAATTAGTTAATGAAGGAGTAGCAGAATAAAGCAAAGAGAGATGGATCTTGAACAAAGGTAGTTACGAGGTGTTTGCAGAAAATTGTTTCTAGCAAATGAAAAAGGACAAAGGGTAGCTGGCTGGGAAATCCTAACCGAAAAATGAAGGGGTGATAAAGAGATGTTTGCAGTGACACACAAAAACTGTAGACATAAAGGCAGTTATAGACTTAGCCAAGCAATGGAATTTAGGGAGCATGAATGTTACAAGGAAAGCGTATGATCACCATTTATCAGGTTAAGGGAGGAGAGAATACAATATCTAATACATGATTACAAAGAGGTCACCAGAGACTTGGAACTACCAGTTATATTTACATCAGTGAATGGAGCTATACCAAGGCCAAATGTCAGAGTATGACCCTGTGCATGTTATTGCACTGTCTTGAAACCAAGGTAGCTTCATTCAGATCGCCTACTGGGGACAGCTGCTGGCACATGGAACTTCCAAAACTAGTACGGAATCATTTGACACCCACTGCCTTTCCCAGATCAAAATCATGCCAGGGACCTGCTGAAAATTCAGTAGAAAAAGCGATAAGTTTTCAGTACTCAAGTACATTTCCCTACAGCATTTAATTTAGAAGCATAGCTGAAGCCTATGGTTTCAGCTGGATGCAAGAGATACTGCTTTAAAGAGGGTCAAATACAATACTAAGGAACTGCAAACAGAAACATAAAAGAAGATAACAATATGGTTAACTATAGGCTTTATTAGATGAAAGACAACCTTTATATAGATGAGGTCAGGAGCATGGAACTAAATGAAGCACATTCTCTGATACTTCGGTTAGTGTGTTGGCAGACATTAAACCAACTTTCTGGCCACTCTTTTTGCCCCCATTAGCCATTTGGAGAGGCTATTTCAGAGTCCTGCTCCCCCAGTGGCTAAGACAACTTTCTTAATGTTCAGCTTCAAGTAATTCACTACTAGTTTACATCTGCTTTTTTTTGTTTGTTTATCAACATTAGCCTTTGGCTGAAACCTTCCTTTCTTGGCATTTACCTTCCTTATGCTTTTACAGTCGATCATTTTTCAAATCTTCAGGCTATTGCATTAGAAATAACTTAGTTACCTCGTATCAGTGACTTCTTGCTCCAGTCACCATACTTATTCTTCTCTGCACCTGTTCAATTTTCCCTAATTCTTCTTCAAAATGTAGAAACAGAATATTACCATTCCACGTAAGGTGAAATCCAAATGTAAACGTCATCACCCTAACTCCACAGAAAGATACCCATAGGTAACTGACTGTTACACCAGTAAGAGCAGAGCTCTTTATGCAGAAGAGTGACAGAACTTAATGAACCCAGAGTACATTCTGTGGAGACTATGGATTTATTTTTGAATGCAAAAGGATAAAAATAAAGTGAGATGAACCAGCACAGAGGACTGCCACAACAGATCTTTTGATGAGGAGATAAAGTCATGAATGAAGAAATCAGCAGACAAAAAAAATGAAGGGGATGGACAGCAGAGAACACTGGAGAAACTGGAAGCCACAGAAAGCTGAGATAGAAGAATGAGAGAAGTATTAGCGACATAGCAGTGAACCAAGGCTGCAGAATAAATGATAAACAACACAAAGCTAATGGATCAAGACCTCTAAGATCATCTGGTCCAACTTTAATCCCATACTGACAAGTCCACTACTACACTATTTTATTAAATTCAACATCTACATGTTTCTTTAAAGACTTCCTTGGATGGTGACTCAACCACTTCCCTGGGCAGCCTGTTGCAAAGATATCTTTGCAATTAGGGCCTTTATTTCTTCCCTGACCTCAAGAAGAAATACCAGCACATGTATTAAATAGGGCAGCTATTTCAAAGAGTAAGGAAACAGGCCTAAAACTTACCTGATATTACATTAGAAGGCAGCATTAACCAGGTTGAAGTGAAAGCACTAAATTGTGTGCTAGATCACCAATATGGACAGAGTAGTTGGACTGCCTGCTGTCTGATATAATGCTCTTTTCTCTGAAGAGTTATAAAGCTGAAAATGTCTCAGTGGTAAGGCACCTTTTTCAAGAATATGAGGAAAATCTGAGGCTTTGGTTATATATGATCAGGCATACTCAGAAATATCTACCTTTTACTAGATCTAAACTTACCATCTCTGTTGCCATTGTATTTGAGTCCTGAACTATTATGTAAAACAGCACCTATAAAAATAATCTATGAACACAAAGTTATGCCCTGCAGTGATTTGAATTCTTAGGTGAATTGTGTCAGAGGTAGTCCAAGAAACAGTGTAAAGGGTGCACGTGTAACAAAGAGGTAAGGCTTTGCTGGATTTTGAGGGAACCGTTATTTATTCCTACATACCAGTTTCCTGCAAGCTGTTCAGTCCTCTAGTTTTATGTACCACATAACCTACCTCACTACTAAATTCTTAAAAATTCGAGATATGTGGACTAGAAGTGGTTTCGATCATAAAAAATCTAGATATTCTAAATGGCAATCTTAGAAAAGTTCAGTTGCCCCAAAGAACACATGTATGCCTCTAGATACGTCTCCCTAGAAACAAAACAATGGAAACTATTTAATTTATGTTATGACAACAATAAAAAATGCATAGAATACTTCTGAAAACACAGAAGATACTTTGGAATGTAAAAAAACAAAGTTATAGAAGTATGTAGTCTTATGTTTATTACTAACTATGAGCACACACAAAACAAAGTCCTTTGTTACAGCTAAATTTTCCACTCAAGAGTTTAAGAAAATCAAAATTATGAAAACTAGAACAGAAAACAATATTATTTTATGTAGTAGAGAATGTATGGTTCGCTTTTGATGTGACTATCATTTTGAGTATTCCCTCAAAAAAAAAAAAAGTAATCTTGCATATACTCTATGACTCATTTAATAAAAAAAAAAAAAAAACAAAAAACAACAACTACAAAAAAAACACTCACTTGGTTGCTAGAATGTAAACAAAAATGTATTTTCACAGTGAGGTTATAGAATACTGAAAAAGTACCGCCTCAAAAATACCTATTTATGATCATATGCAATAAAAAAACCTAATTGATACTGTTTCTTACTTCACATGACTTCTGGCAAAGCGGCATCTTGGAGATTAAGAACTTCTGAGGTTTAATTGACTGTATGTGTATACTTCATCATGTTTTATGGATGTAGAAGTTTAATAAAGATAATGGCCCATTCTTTGATGTTATTAAGTCCAAGGCTTTGCTATTCATAACAGCTATTGTTTAGGTAATACCAACTCTGGCCCAAACCCACGTAGTTGATGTTGGTTTCACAGATACGCTGCCCAAAATTTAAGTCAGCTTCCTGCATTATCTAGGTTACAACATCACAATGAGAAGAAATAAAATACCTTATAACATTAAAGCTCACTACTGGGCATTTATTGGGCAATGTCCATTTTCTGGTTTTATCACCACGCATAGTGAAAGATAGGCATCCTTAGAATCCCCAAATTCCTCTGTTTTTAAAGACAAGATGGAGTTGAAGTAAGGAATATGTGAAAAGGGGTAAGAGATACAAATTGTTGAGCAGAGAAGAAGAGGACCTTTAGGGCTGTAAACTAGATGTCATGTCTTTCTTCTCACAAGACAAAATGAAACATCAGATGATGGTGGTGCAAGCAGGAGTAAAGCAAAAGCGTATTGTGCTATGTTACACACTAGAACTTTCTGAAGAAATTAACTTTTCAGGCCCTGTATGGCAATAAAGTATTCCAGGTGTTAATGCCTACTTACAAAAAAGCCTGTGTGAAACTCTCATTTACACAGAAAAACAGCAGCTCAACTGTATCATAGAATCATAGAATATCCTGAGTTGGAAGGGACCCTTAAGGATCATCAAGTCCAACTCTTGACACCGCACAGGTCTACCCAAAAGTTCCTAAATATACTAAATACTAAGTTATGAAAGTAATTCTTTCAGTTCTTGAAACACACCAGAACACCGATCAGTTCCTTTTTCAACCTACTGCAATTCTTTTTCCATGTTCTTATACCACCTCTCTCAGCCTTTAACATGAGAAGAAAGGGTTTTAAGCTGAGTCTCTAGAGCAGAGCAGACATATAGATACTTAAAAATTTCAGTTTAGTTGTTTCTGGAGAAATTCTGAACCATTTGTTTGGGAGATGGATCTGAGTTAATGTTCCATGTCAGGAATCTTACAACTGAACTCTCAAATGTCTTATAGATATTAAACTGCTAATTTTCTTAAAAGCACTTTTTATTTATTTTTAAATGTAGAGTCACCTCAAAAACCCTCAGCATGCACAAAACAAGAATCAGGTCTCACTGAACAGATGGTTGAGAAGGTCTAAGACATTTTATATCTACAGGTACTAAGCTGCTATAATCAGATATAAGCATAGGTCTTTCTGTGCAGATACTTGAAGTATGTCATATGCCACCATTGATCCAATTAATCCCTAATAATGCTCATCTGATCAAAGGTCAGGAGACATGATATTCAGCAAATCACTCTCAGAACAAATATTCCCTTGCCTTAGCTGTTCTTTTTACTTAAAGGAGACTATAGCTTGACGTAACAAAAATACTTGTCTTTCTTTATTTTTTGATAAAAATCTTCTTGCACCCCAGAAGACCAACTGTACCCTGGGCTGCATCAACAGGGGCACGACCAACAGGTTGAGGGAGGTGATTGTCTCCCTCTACTCTGCCCTTGTGAGGCCCTCACTTTGGGTATTCAGGTCTGGTCCCCAGCACAAGAAGGATGTGGACCTGTTAGAGTGGGTCCATAGGAGAGCCATGAGGATCAGAGGGCTGGAGCACCTCTCCTGTGAAGAAAGGCTGAGAGTGCTGGGGATGTTCAGCCTGGAGAAGAGAAGGCTCTAGGGTGACCTCATTGTAGAGTTTCAGTACCTAAAGGGGGCTTACAAAAAGAGATGGAGGATTTTTTATTTTTTATTTTTTACATGGGCAGACAGTATCGGAACAAAGGGAATGGTTTAAATATAAAAGAATGGAAATGTAGGTTATATGCTCAGAGGAAATTCTTCACGCAGAGGGTAGTAAGGCACTGGAACAGGTCGGCTAAAGAAGGTGTGGATTTTTTGTTTTAAGAGCAGCTGTATATTTAAGAGTATATTTAATGCAATTTCATGAAGTTTTTTCAAGGTAGCTTGGATAATATCAAGAAAGTTGTGTATCATTCCAGGAATTACACTCTCTAGTAAGTCTCAGTACTAAATGTACACCCCAGTCTTGGAAAAGCAAGTAAAACAAAGTGTTGAGTCCTCTTCTACTTTCATGGGACTTGTCTGAGCAAACCCTATTTTCTGAATTACTTGCAGAATTAGATACTGCATAGTAGTTCAAGTAGGTACTTCATCCAGATTTTCAGTGCTCTTTCTGGTTACAAAGCTTTCAGGTTGATTTTGGGAATAACCGATGTTCTATATTAACAAAGAAAATGGTGACTGGAAAAATTCATCCAGGTTTAATATTAGATGTTAAAGAGAGCACAAAGCAATGCTAGGCACAGATGTAGCCTGCAAGGTGTACTATCCACGGGTGCTACAGAGACTGAACAGATAGAAATTCAGCAACAGATGAAAAAAATAAATGGAGATTATACGTGTCTTTATGTGTATATGTACATATATAAATGTATTTATACATTTCACACAACAAAACAGAATGAGGCTCAAGTATTTTTGAATTTTTCCACATATGCTGGAAACAGACCACTTTAAAGAAGCTTTCATGCCAACAACTTGCATCACACCTCACAGACAAAACCAATGGTTTTATTGGTAGTTGAAGCAGACCTGACTATATTTAAAGTTTAAGTTACTGTGCAAATTAAGCTCATTCAATAGGAACACATTTCACTGTTTTTGAGTTTTGAGTTCCATGAGGAACATGCTGGCTCATCATCTTCATCTGCTGATGGAACGCTTTCTATCTTTGTTTCAGCACACTCAGCTTTTGCATTAAAGAGTGCCTTTTTTGTCAAGCATCTGTGGATGTATTTGATATTTAGGATATAAAAAAAACACCTCCTGCTTGTAAGAGTCAATTCCATAACCGTACTTTTGCTGATTACTTTTAAGATATTTTTTCTGCCTTTTCAAAAAACATTTAAATTTTCATTCAAACTGAAATGGTCAAATAAACTATATCAATGTCAAGGGTTTTATTATGCTCAAGATAACATTAATGCAAATAATGGTTTGGATGAAGTCATGCTGGAAAATATGAGATGCAATGCAAAGCATAGCATTCATATTCTGAAAAATGCAGTACAGTAAAGAGAACTGAACAATGTTTTATTCAGGTCAGCTTGACTGTTTAGGAATGATTTTCAGATCTTTTATTATGTTTACAAGACGTTCCACATTTCCACTACACATGCTGAGTTAACATCTCAACCTGAGTACAATGTCTCTTTATTTTGCTTCTTAAATCTCTACTGTCAGATTCAGAAGTTCTGCCACTGTGTTACTGAAACATGCACTAGTTTACCTAATAGCAAGTTTAGCCTTTACCTTACTCTGAAAAACAATTTACAGCCTGAAAACAAACAAAACCAACAGCAAGCCCAATTTCATTCTAGGTAATTTCCACACAGAATCTACACTAACATTTTGTAAATATTGACCAATTAATTTTTTTTTTTTTCCAGCCTGGCATAGACAAAAACTTCTCTGGACTGTTTAGAAAAAAAGTTAATGAGAAAAAGAGATCTTATATGGAAACATAGAAAATAATATTATTGTACAAGGCATTGTTTGAAGTCCTGTTGACAATTCCCATCACCAATGTTCAAAACTGGATGAGGAACAGGATGACGAAGGATAGAAAGCTTGTTTCCAAGGGAGAAAAAAAAATAGCTTTAAAGAATAAAACTCAGATGAAAGAATCTGAGAATCTGAGATGAAAGAATCTATTAGCAAAGGAATAAAACAGAAAAGATATTTCAGCTAAAGAGCAGGAAAGCATGGGACAAAACTGATTTAATCTTTCCACAAATAAAGTTAGACGAAAAGCACAAAAAGATTTCAAGTCATTAGTAAAGAAAGATTCACAAACTGCTTTCCGCAGAGAAAGCCAGTGAATATCTGACTATTTTAATGTGAAGTCTACCACTTTCATAACAATATGCAGATATCTACAACGTTCAGAAACCCCTTGTTCAGTTTAGTTGGGTCAATAGGTTTAGGGGCTGCTGAAATCTATGCTAGGGCTTATTCTTGACCCAACAAGTATGTTCTCATTGCTATTATGTTATTCTACTACCATTCAGGTAAGAAGCTTCTTGAAATTATCTCTTTTTTTGTAAAAGTGAGAAGTATTTTTTTATATTATTCATAGAACAGTTATTTGCCATACTAAGTTAGTCTATATTGGTGTTTGATTTAATTTTGCAAGGCCTTCTGTTTCCTTTTCAGGAACTGAGTATTTTTCCCAAAACACCTTCTTTGTTCAATCTGACTGATCAACATGATGCAATGCTGAAAAAGCACAGCAAAGGTAGATGCAAGACCCCAGGTCCCTTGGATGGTCCTTCTAGGATAGCGAACATCACTTTTGGGGGAAATACTATTTTTGCCCTATTCACTTTGCTGCTTGTGGAAAAGTATGAAGTGCTTTTTTGAATCACAGGAAATCCTAATTAATTCCCAAAGAAATTATTCCCAGTATTTATTACCAGAGCCTTCCTTTAACACTAGTGTGAATTTGATGTTCAGTATCCTTCCAGGAAATACTATGTAGCATTTCCTCCCATGTCTTACTGGCCTCCCATCAGATGGGAACTGTGTGGTAGACAGGATGTTCTCAAAAACGCAGTCTTCAGACGTAGAAAAAATTTCTAGTTCTTGCTATCAAGATAGATTAAAAGCTTCATCCTATCCACCCAAGAACAACTATAAAATGATTTGCATCTCTTAGATGAGTATCAGTCTTTATCACAAGTCAATCAAACACTGTGCAATATCCTACAGTCTGGATAGAAATCTTGTGTGCCTATCACTTCCTACAGGTACTTAAATCCTACTTGGCTTCCATTAGTATTAATGGAGCAGAAATTCCCATAATCCCAATGGCTTTTTTTTTTAAATAGATAAATAGATAGGAAAGCAATCTGAATTTGTCTTTGTCCTACTACTACAGCAGAACAAAAATACTATTTAATGCTTTGAAATAAATTTTTAAGCATATATTTCATAAATATGCTAAAACATCAAGCTGTGGGCTTTAAAAGGGCCTCAGACAAAGGCTTTAGCTGACACTAACATGTATGTTCACATGAACAACTTCAAATTTTTAACTACTGTGAATCAGAATTATCTTTATGCTGCTTAAAAAGAAGCATATACCACACCATCATTTTCCTACAAATTGGCTCTAACTTCCTAATTTTTATTCCAAGCCATTAAAAAAAATCCAAGAAAAAAAAAAACACACTGCATTTCACTTAGGTCATATTTAGCATTACACTTCTCCACCAACACATGCACATATCAGGAAGACCCCAATATCATCCTAACACATTTGACCTCAGTTTCTCATGCCTCATGCTTTGTTGTATTTTGAGTTAGCTGATTATACGCAGCAAGTTATTTATTTCAGTATGACCAGAAGAATTCCTGAATGCTATGTTTTCCTCTCAGCTTGCCACAACATAAGCCATAAGCAGCTTGATTATCTGATTTATAACATTCACAAGAGTAATAGTATGATCCTAGAAAAGTGATTCAGAGATAAAAATAGTCTCAAAAATAATTTCCTGGGATTTCCTGGGTTTGGTTAGTATTAAGAAAGAGCTCATAATAGCAAGAAAGTTAATACCATGGGGACCACCAGATGGATGTTGTATTATTCCAGTAACTAAATACAAACATGTCAGAAGACTTGCTCTTAAAAAAAAAAAAAAAAAGAAAAAAAAAGAAAAAAAAGAGAGAAACAAAACAAAACCCACAAAAATATACCAAGTCCAGCTAAAACTCAAAAGAAAAAAAAAAGTTACTTTAGGTACTTTACATGGGGTTAAGCATTCATGACATTGTCTATCAACTAACTTAGTAAACATAAAAAACCTTAGACTTCATATATCACACTCCATAATTCCATAATTTTTATTTTTTTTCAAAAACAAATATGTATTAGTCTAACCTTCCTATTCATTTTAGGGTCAGCAATCTATTACTGTTCCTCTTCATATAAAATAGAAGGAAGAGATTACACAGTCTGATGAGGGTTCTTGCTTCCAATGTGAAATAGTTCTACTTGATTCAACAGCAAATTTCTGGCTTTTTTGGAAAAGGAGTAATTCACGTACTGAAAAATGAAAAGCTTTTTCTTCCCCACTTCCAACTACACAGCACACATCCACAGTGCCTGAAGGAATATGGACATAATCCAATTTTATCCAAGTGCATTACTTTATTTTACCCACTTTTTTTTTTTTTAATCATTATCTTTCATTCAAGTCTACTCCACATCAACATGAAGAGACAATGTGAAAACAACTTCATTAACCAGTTAACTTTCTTACCTAACAAGAAGCTAGAATTGTAACATCACAGAGATCATGGAAAAATATGGGAAGTTTGACTGAAAGAACTACTTCCTTTATCAGCACTTCATCAGGTGGAATATATTATTCTGTTTATCTCAAAGCTCTCATACACCCATTATTGAATAGATTTAAAGTGTACAAGCTAATACATATGAAAATGACTCTGGGCAAACGTTTCTAAAATATAAGCCAGTCTCAGTGACAGAAATAAGTCACGTTTCCATGGACTATTTCATTTTCAGATCAAAAAAAAAAGGCAAAAAAACACAAAGGTGCCTCATCAAGAGAGGATTTAGGCCCACTTGCATTTCTTTTGTAGTGCAGT
Organism: Anas acuta; assembly: GCF_963932015.1. NCBI lineage: Eukaryota > Metazoa > Chordata > Aves > Anseriformes > Anatidae > Anas > Anas acuta. The sequence goes on from NC_088981.1 coordinate 97,863,034, forward strand.
TGTCAGATGTTATTTACTTAATCAGTGGATTTCTAAATGTGGAACTGCATAGCTGATATAAATAGCTATATGCCAGATTTCCAGTTAAATTTGAGTTGTTCTAAGCTAATACTAGTTTTGTTAAATCTAAGAGAAGCTTATAGAAAAACAAACAAACAAAAAAAACAATGAATGCTTCAATACACACTTCGTAAAGCAAGCCTATTGTGAAGTTGCAAACACATTCACAGTGATGCCCTCTTTCAGAAGCTCTAAAAGCTTCATTGTTTCACTACACTATGTTAACCGAGCTCAGCAGTACATGTAGTTTGAGGTACTAGTGCAGAGAAATCTAGAATGGTGTCACAGTGCCACTATAGATTTCATCTTTTCTCTGAATTTGATCAGTATCACCCTACTAGGTAAAAGTACAAAAACGCCAAGATCGTAAGTCAGATGGAAACTGAACTGCAGAACATAAGCATAATAAATGAAACAGGAGGTGGTCACAAGTAAAAATGATGATATACTCAGAGAGCTGCAAAGCAGTTTAAGCTTTACATCTCTTGGACTCTTCGTCCATGTAATTTTGTTGGCTTAATTACCAAGTCTGTAACTGGTCACAGACAACCCCATAACATACAAACAAAACAAGGAAATATACAAACCCTAAAATTTTCTTGATAAAATATGCTTAAGGAGGCATAAAGTCTTTCTTAGAATTCTCACAGCAAGCAAATTTTCATAAATTTATTCAACCAGCTTTCATTCAGAGATTATTGAAAGACAATTGAGATTATTGAGATCATCTCTAAAATTATAGAGAATTGCATCAGACCTGATTCTTGGAGAACTGTAACCATGAAAAGCAGCATCTCAGTGATTTAGTAAACACAAACTGAGTTTGCCAGAACTTCATGGCACCACTTACTCAGAAAGGCTTGATATTGGCTCAACTGTATTAATGTGGATTAGCAATACATAAGAAGGTTTAAATAATAAATCAATTACAAGGAGTAGAGTTTTGTCTAAATTCAATAGGATTTGGGCTTCCAAAAACCAGTGATGTCTGTGAGCTCACATCTCTAAACTTGCTACTTGTAGCGCTATTTAAAATTTGAGAGGAAAAAAAAAATACTTAGGAGAAAGAGCTCATCAGTCTGTTTAGAAATCGAAAGATCAAGGAAGATCAAGAGGTGATTTGATTGCAGAACAAGTGTCTCAAAGGGAACAAGAGGGAACAAAGTATCTGAAAAGCTGCAGACAAATTAATATGTGAAGGTATGAATTTTTTATGATGTTAAATAAAAAAATCACTCCAACTATCACTGAAGATTTTTTTTTTTTAGCTTCTAAAACACTATGATAAATTTCTTGTCTGCCTCCACTTCTTCATCAGAAAGCTTGATATAACACTTCTTTCAGTATACAGGAATACAAACATATGCCTGATGGTGCACTAACAATCTGGTAATATTTTCAAAATGAAAAGTTTCTGCTGAAGAAAGCTAGTTACAATTCATATTCTGATTTCCTCAATTTTTTACTGTAATCAAGTTTGAGAGTGATGATTTTTACACACAATAGTGTTAAGGAGTCAGTATCTGCAGATAGATAATTCATTCAGTTCAAAAAATCCAAAGAGGGCACACATTTTCCTGAAGATAAAATTAAATTTTATAATATTTGATTCAAGTACTTATGAAAGCTAAGAAAGCCAATGCATCCAAGAGAAATCTGAAAACAAACAAAAAACCACCACCACAAAAATCAAACCTCAATCACTTAGAAAATACAAGCACAAGTTCTCAAGATTTTTTTTAAAGCAAGTCCTATGACTTCTTAAAAGCTGTAAACCACACCATTACTTTTTCCTAATTACAAAAAAAAAAAAAATAAAAAAGTATAGTGTTACAAGGAGAAGCAGTTGAGTTTAGGAATAGCATTTTGTCTTATAATATTGTAGCCATAGACCCACTCTTGTTCATAAATGCTCCCGAAAAGGAACACATTACCTATCAGATGCAAAACTTCAAACTTCACTGAATCACAATACAGGCCAGTTGTTTTTTTTATTTATTATTATTTATTTATTTTTGTTCCAGAATTGCAAAAAGTCTTTTCAAATTATTATTCTTTAAATAAAATTGTGATATTTCTAAATATCTGGAAAAAATTTAGAGCATTTCTGAACCTCATTTTCCAGCTAAGTGCATTAAGTTAAAGGGTTATTCGGTTACATGAAAACACTACTTGCATCTGAGTCAAGCATTGCATTATCAGTTTAGAAAAACATGTTTTTCATGTAACATTCTTCTTGCATTTGAAAAAGATTATATTACATTACCTACCTAGATAACTCAGGTCTACATAAAATATAATTAAAAATGTTTCATCTGCAAGTCTAGCTCTTCGTTCATTTAATGAGATGGATGAATGCTTCAACCTTTCTGTGACTTTTGTAACTGCTGGAAAACTAAAACCTCTGACCATAATGTCAACCTTAGCCCTCCTCCACCCACACCCCAAAACTGGAAAAACTCATCTCCTTTACTATTTACAACCCAGACAAGTTTGTTGCCCAGTATCAAAACTTACCCCTGCACTGGCCATTATACCCACCTACACCTAGGAAATGTAGCTAACGGATCACACGTTTCCAGATGATGGGCTCCACAGCTCAAGAGTTACATTGCAAATACTACAAGTAAGATTCACTATTAGAGCTGAAACTGCTTTAAGCTTAACTGAGTCAGAATAAAATACCAAACAAGTAGTACCTTTTTGGTACAATGCAGAGATATCTTAAAAAACTTGAGGAGTACAACCATAGTGGAAATCTGTTTATTCCAGCATCATCAGATATGATCTGTGGAAGTAATTCTTAATTAAAGCAGGAATTATAATGCCTTGCATAAGGGTCTGGACACAAGCTTGTTATATCATCTTACTTTTTCACTTCAGTTGGATGGCAACATAAAACAGTTTTGCTAATTTGGTAGTATTTTTCAAGCTCACTGAATAAAGCAAAAAAAAAACCTTTCGCTGCTCAGAAAAAAGAAAATAAGACTCATCTTTTGTTGGAACGTAAAGCCAAGGAATAAGATGCATATTTATGAAATATTTTCAGGAAAGCATATACAACCAAATCTCATTTTAACACATGGATAATAAAGGAATGTGCAGACGTTGGAAGATGTCTTCCAAAGTACTTTTAGGACTTCTCAGATTCACATTGTATTAATAAAACATGTGTAAGTTCAGTACTTACCCGCAGAGGCATAATTAGTTGGAAGTTCAGGATAAAGCCTGTTTGAACTCTTTTCAGCTGAAAGAAAATTAAGTAGCAAGTTATATGATATACCAACTTTTGTTGTTATATTTCACATGCTGTTTTTCTAACGTGTTCAATAGTTCCAAAATGACTGCAGTTATCTAAGGAGCAGCACAGGAGATAGAAATAAGGGTCTTGCCTTCTATCCTTGCCCATAGAAATAAACCAAGTTAACAACAGAAGCTGCATACTGCCTTACATTCCATGTGAGTATTTTGGCAGGTAAATTATTAGAGTCAAAAATTGTCTCTTCTACTCAGCTGTAAGAACTGTTCAAAGAAACAACAACCTAACAGAAAACTAAGTTTCTGGAAACCAGAAGTTTCTAGAAGTAGAATTAGTAGTTTCTAGTAGAACTATCACTTTTTACTAAGAAATGTCATTGTACTAAGGGGCTTCTATATATCTAGTAAACACGTATGCTTTACTTGAATAATTACTTGTGTAACTAAACCTTCAGTAGTTTTATAGATCTGTCAGAGAAAAGATTTGTTAATATAAAACAAACAAAAATGCTTTACCATTTATTGCTCATGGCACTATCTCAACATGCTCTCAGTATTAGCTCAAGGGAGAACATATAAAAACATGTTCTCCTACAGACAGCTACTACTACAGTAATTGCAAAATTTTTGTTAGCCTTAATGCTCTACACTTATAAAGAGATTAATTAATCATTATCAAAATGTTTTCTAACCTGGTGGTGTTGGCCCAACAGCAGGTTTATGTGGTTCTGGTCCTGACGTTGGTCTAGCAGGTGGGTCATATACCTAAAACATATACATTTTTAAAATAAATTGTATCAGACCTGGAAGTAGATTTTAACTTCATACTCTAGAGGTATGTCAAGTTACACTGAAAATGTAAGAACTCAAGAAGTACACTACAGAACTAGTGACATATACATGACTATAGAGCAATTTATGATGGGTTTAACAAAGACAAAACTAAAAGATTGCCCATCAGTAACATCAATCAAAAAATCATCCTCCATAATATTAAGAATTATATTATTTTAAATGTCATTTAACAGAAGCCAGAAAAAGTAGAAAAATTAGAAGAATAGCAAATCAAACCTGGTATGCTCAGTATTTAACTTGATTAGAAATAGGTTGAAAAAACTTTTCTAATCATCACCTCAAATTTGATTATACATTGTTCTGAAAACAAGGATATATAGTTTTTCTAGATGATGTAAAGCCAAACCAGCAACATACTTCTCTAGAACAGCCTAGCAGGGGAATACTGCAGAGTGTACTTCAGTGGGCGTTACACACAGGAAGGTGTCCCTGTCCATGGTGGGGGGGGGGAGGGGGTTGGAACTACATGATCTTTAAGACCCTTTCCAACCCAAACCATTCTGTGATGATTTTATGAAGTATCTGCTATGCGTTACATTTGTAAGCATCCAATAAAGATCTTAAGAATGCCACAAGAACACCAACATTACCACTACCACTGATTATAAACAGTTTAAGAAGAGAAAAAAGCCTGTGAGAAAGTAATGCACAAACCCTTCCTTGTACCGTTACAGTTTTTCCTGGATTATTTTTTTGCTCTTCATTCTCGTACTCTTCAGTGAAGGACGCTAGAATCTCATAAAGATCTTCTGCTTGAGCAGGAGAAGGAACATCACCCAACAGGATAGCACTAGCACGTATATCCTGCCCATAAAACCTGATTAAAAAAAAATAAATAAATAAAAAGAGATTCCAGTTTTTTGATCACTACTATATTTTAGTGTCTAGATAAGCCCACCTTATGCATTTCCCCTCCTCTCCTATTCTTAATAGAGTTTTCCTATTTAGAAGTGACATCACTAGCTTAGCAATACATTCTGAATGATAAATAGCTACTGCAAACTTGATTGCCTACCACCTTATTTCAAAATGTTCTTCACTGGTAATATTTCGTTCCTGGTCACGTAGCATGTATCAAGGAAACCATTTAAAAGCCAATCATGCAGCAAAATGAAGAAATACATAATACTTCTAAAAAATGTTTTAACAGATTCCTTAATGATGCAGTAAAATTGTTTAATAATGCATTGGCACTGCAATTTTATGAACTGACATGCTGTCATTAAAATTAGTAATAGTCTTTGCTGGTATTAGCAACACCAAAGTTTTCATAAACACAGATTTACAATACAGCAGACATCTCACAGTTACTGTATTTTAGTTCTTGGAATTATTTGGTTGATATTTTAGGATCTGCAGCACAGTAAAACCATTTTGAATATTTCCACCCATTTGGAGGTGCCTTAAGTAGTTTAAATGTAATAGGCTATACAAAGGAAATCTGCAGCATTTCACAAACTGTTTTCTTAAATTCAGTGACGGTCTAAAACAGGGTTTATTTTTTTGTTTGTTTCAAATGACTTGAAATATTTCTCAATATACAGTAAATATCTCTATAACTACCTTTTTGAACCTAAAGTCTCTTTAAGCATTCACTATCTTTTTAATACCCGTTGGGTAAACTGAAAACACCCTTACCTCTTCAGAAACGCTAAAATAAGCATGGAATGGAAAAAGAAAGTTGTGAGAACAAACTGAATGCATCCCAGTTCATTGTGTCACTGTTTCTTCACTGAATCCTCTAACTTCAAAGAAAACTTACTTGCGATTGGTTTCTTTCCTTTCAATTAAACAACTTCCTTCCAGAGATACACCTGCAAATAGTCCTCGAGATTTGCAGTATGTATAGACAGCAGCAGAGCTTCTCAGTGAAACATCCCCTTCTAAGTTTCTAGAAGGAAAAAAAAAAAAAAAAGCTTGATAGTCTTCAGTATGGCTACACAACATGAGCAGCCATAGCCTTTTTATCTTAATCCCACCAAAAGCCTGCAAGGGCTTCACTTTTCTCTGTTCTCACATTCTCTGCTGAATATGCTCAACTGGGTCAGAGGTAAAATCCACTTTCAGTTTTCATTTCGGACAGAACCCAGCACAAAGTAATTAATGTGGGCGATAAGGTTTCCTCCAAAGCACAGAATAATGTTGCCTCATGAGAATACTCTATGGCAGACCTCCTCTTGCATTCAGAAGTCTGAAAAATTACTAACCTTAACACAAGAATTTCAGAAAATTATTAAAATTTACCAAGCCGGCACAATAACAGATAAAAAGTTCATATTGGTTGCTTGTTTCAAATTGTCTTCCAATAACACAGATTCCACATGCTTAATAGACAAATTTGCTACTTCCTTATTTTTTTTTCTTGGCCTTAAAGAAGCCCTTTTTGCAGCAATAGTCTCTCTGATTTTGGTCTTGTCTGTCATGGGGAAAGGGGACTGCATTTTTCCTTCTTCTTGTGGCCATTTATACATTTAAGGACATTATCACCTCTCAGTCTCTTCTTTAATCAGCTCTTTAGTCATTCTTCATAGACAGTGTTTAAAAAGCTGTGATTACATTTGTTGCAACATGTAACACTACTCAATATATCCCAATCTTCTTGATTTTATGGTGCCCAAACCAGCACAAAATATATCAAGTAAGGCTTTATCAGACCTCAACAGAAAGATAAGATTACGAAGTGTAATATATAAACTCGAAAAGGCTATTTTACAGCTGTTCCTTCAGGTCACTGATGAAGATTATCAAGCAGGAAAGGTCCCAGAATAGTCTCTTGAGGACTTCCACGAGAACCTGGCCTCTGGATATCATGTTAATCTTTTGACACTGCTCTTCAAGCCTGACGATCCAGTTTTTCACCTATTTATGAATCACTTCTGCCTGTACACCTAAACCACAATGTCCCAACATAGACGCAAGGATGCTGGAGCACAGCATGTTGAACACCTTGCAACACTAATGTCATGCACTACCTTCCACTGATCCATATATCTATCTCATCAGTGGAACAGGTAGCATCTTATCCTATTTTGTCAGAAAAATATGACAAAATATCAGCAAAATCTTCATCGTAAAAACAGGCAAGAAAAGATACGTGCTCCAAGAGAAGAAACTGAGGTAACTGGGCTTGACTAGACTGGAGAAGTCTTAGGTGGGGGGACCCATCAGTAGCTTTCAATTATCTATGAGGAGGCAATGAAGAATATGATGTCAAGTTCTTCAAGTGGTACGTGGTGGAAAGACAAGACAATAGGCACATTGAAAAAAAATAAATACTTGACTGTCTGTAAGGCAAAACTTTTAACCATGAGAATAGCTGAGCAGTGGAGTATGTTTCCCAGAGAGGCTAAGCAGAGGTTTTCAAAACCCAATTGAAATAAAGGCATGAGCAACCTGATCTGAAGCCATAACAAACCTTGCTTTGAGTAGGAAGTTGTACTAGAGATCTCCTAAGGTCCCTTCCAAATTAAATTATTCTGTGATTATATCATCTCATCCTTCAAAGTAAGCTGGCTTAATCACTTAAGCTTTAAAAGTAATTGCTTGGTGTAGTCCTATTTTTTTTTAAACTTATTGCCAGGCAGATCTGCAGTAGCAAAGCCCACAGGTCAATGAAAATAACAGTTCACTTAGGCACTGTAGTACTTGTGCTCTTTATTGAGCCTAGAATCATAGAGAATGGTTCAGGTTGGAAGGGACCTTAAAGGTCATCTAATTCCAAACCCCTGCCATGGGCAGGGACACGTCCCACTAGACCGTTGCTCAAACCCCATCCAGCCTGGCCTTGGAACACATCCAGGGATGGGGCATCCACAGCTTCTCTGGGCAACCTGTGCCACTGCCTCACCACCCTCTGAGTGAAGAATTTCCTCCTACCATCTAATCTAAGTCTTCCCTTTTAGTTTAAAAACTTTTACTCCTCGTCCTGTCACTGCACTCCTTGACAAAGAGTCCCTCCCCAGCTTTCCTGTAGGCCCCCTCTAGTTACTGGAAGGCTGCTATAAGGTTTCCATTGAGTCTTCTCCAGGCTAGACAATCCTAGCTCCCTCAGCCTGTCTTCATAGGAGAGGTGCTCCAGCTCTCTGATCCTCCTCATGGCTCTCCTCTGGGCTCCCTCTAATAGGCCTATGTCTTTCTGGTGCTGGGGTCCCCAGAGCTGAACGCTGTACTCCAGGTGGGGTCTCATGACAGCAGAGTACAAGGGGAGAATCACCTCCCTTGACCTGCTGGCCATGCTGCTTTTGATACAGCCTAGGTTGGCTTTCTGGGCTGCAAGCACACATTGCCAACTCATGTTTAGCTCTTCACACCAACCAACACCCCTAAGTCCTTTACCTCAGAGCTGTTCTCAATCCATTCTCTGCCCAGCCTGTATTTGTGCTTTGGATTGCCTCAACACAGGTGCAGGACCTTGCAGTTGGCCTTGTTGAACCTCATGAGGTAGGCACAAGATGGATGGCATCCCTTCCCTCTGACACGTTGACCACACCACACAGCTCAGCGTTAACAGCAAACTTGCTGAGGGTGCACTCAATCCCACTGTCCATTTTGCTGACAAAGATGTTAAACAGGGCTGGTCCCAATACTGACTCCTGAGGAACACCACTCATTACTTATTTCCACTTGGACATTGAGCTGTTGACTGCAACTCTGAGTGCAATCATCTGGCCAACTCCTCATTCATCAACTTGTCCATCCTTCAAATCTGTGTCTCACCAAATTAGAGGATATCATGTAGCAATATCAGATGCTTTGCACAAGTCCAGTTAGATGATGTCAGTTGCTCCTCCTCTATCCACCAATGTTGTGATGCCATCATAGAAGGCCACCAGATTTGTCAGGCAAGATCTGCCCTTAGTGAAGCCATGTTGGCTGTCATCAATCACCTCCTCATTTTCCACGTGCCTTAGCATGGTTTCCAGGAGGATCTGCTCTGTGATCTTGCCAGGCACAGAGGTGAGACTGACTGGCCTGTAGTTCTTTGGATCTGTCTTCCCATCCCACCCCCACCCCCCCCCCGTTATAAATGGGGGTTATGTTTCCCCTCTTCCAGTCAGTGGGAATTTCATCATATTTGAGAAGTTGTGACAGTTGGGTGACCAGGTCTCCTGTTTCTTTTTTGAGAGGGCCCACAATTTTCCCTGTTCTTTTTATCTCTGATGTACCTACAAAAGCCTTTCTTGTAGCCCTTGATGTCCCTTTGCCAAATTTAATTCTAAAAGGGCTTTGCCTTTCCTAGCCTGATTCTTGGCTGCTCAGATAGCCTGGGAAGAACACAGAGAGATTATCTGTCCTCGCTTACCCCCTCGGTAGGCCTCTATTTTTCTGCTTGAGTTTGGCCAGCATCTCCTTGTTCATCCATGCAGATCTCCTGGTGTTTTCACCTGACTTCCTCTTCATTGGGATGCATTTCTCCTGCACTTGGAGGAGGTGATCCCTGAATATTAACCAGCTTTCTTGTGCCCCTCTTCCCTCCATGGTGTTGTCCCATGGAACTCTACCAAGCAGGTTCCTGAAGAGGCCAAAGCAAGCTTGCTGTGCTCCCTCCCTGCTGCCCTCAGGATCATAAACTGCACCATTTCATGGTCACTGCAGTGGAATGCTGCCCTTGAGTTTTACATTCCCCACCAGTCCCTCCTTGTTAGTGAGAATGAGGTCCACCATAACATCTCTCCTTATTGGCTCCTCTATCACTTGGAGAAGTGTGTTATCATCAATGCACTCCACGAAGCTATGCCCTTGTCTATGCCCTGCTGTGCTCTCCCTCCAACAGATATCAGATTGGTTGAAGTATCCCATGAGGACCAGGGCTTGTGAATGTGAAGATGCTTCTATCTGTCTATAGAGGGCCTCATCTTCTTGGTCTTCCTGGCCAAGTGGCTTGTAGTAGAATCCCACTATAGTGTCACCTGTCCTCCCTGTAATCTTGACCCATATGATCTCTATCAATTCTTCATCCATCCCCAGGCAGAGCTCTGTGCACTCCAGCTATTCATCGATATAGAGGGCAACATCCCCTCCTCATCTCCCCTGCCTGTCCTTCCTAAAGAGCCTGTATCCTTCTATTCCAACACTCCAGTCATAGGAGCCATCCCACCACATCTCTGTAATGCCAGTGAGGTCATAGCCCTGCAGGCGTGCATATAACTAACTTGTCTGGTTTATTCTCCATGCTACATGCATTAGAATAGAGACATTTGAGTTGGGACCGTGATGAAGCTGCCTCATGGCTGGAGTTCCTTTGTGCTGATCTTCATGCACTCTCCAGCTAACCTACGACCCTTCTCCAGGCTTTGTGCATCTATCACTGATACTGACATCAAACTGGGAGGAGCAGGATGGATTGAGATTCCCCTCCCCCAGCAACTCTCCAGCTTGGCGAGCCTATGACCGATAGGTGAGAGAGACCAACGCTCTTCCCTTTCTCTGACAGACCCCATCAGCCCCCAGCAGATCAGGTTTCTCAAGCAAGTCCCATGGTCTAAGTAGCCAAACCCCTATAAGTGGCACCATTCCTGTAACCATTTGTTATTTGACAGATTCAGTTGGCCTTTTCAATCTCCTTCACTTTGACCGGGATGACTGAGGAGCCTACCCAAGCAGTGTCTTGCAAAAATGAGAGTAAATTTCAGAACATGTTCCTTCTGTGAATAAATACCTTTATCAAGAAAGGGAAAGAAAAAAAAAAAAAAGAAACAAGGAAGTAAAAAGTCATAACACTATAATTATGCTACCAAACCAATATGGCCCAGTCAACATACAGGTTGCCCAGCTTGTTTTTTTAAGATATCAGAGAAAGCCATGCAAATATTTATACAGCCTTTAAAAATATTTTCCATATTTAAAGCTAACCCATATTACGAAGGGATTTTACTCACCTCCCCAGAGGTCCAATTGCCACAGTAAAATTTCCTCCGAGTGTAAGGTTCCCTCCCTTGGCAAAAGCTTCTACTGCTCTCTCATGGTTCAATATTATTACTAAGTCTGAAACCTACAAAAACATCAAAAAAAGTACCATGCTTTTTAAGAAGCTTGAACTCCATGGGAGAAGAATCTTCTTTTTTGTGGGAAAGCAGGTGGTAGCATTACAGACATTTCCTTCCCCAAATTAAAAACTAGCTCCAGATTTATCAAAGTCTTATTTCAAGTTAGAATCTCCCATCCTATCAGATAATTACTTCCATTCTTGCAAATGCTTCTTTTGAAACAGTTTTCATAACCAATTTGATCACTTTTCTGCAAGAATGGATACTAAAATTTACATTTTAGTTTTTGAAAACTAAAAATCCTTTCACTTAGTTTTTTTACTTAACTGTATTTTCTTGACACAAAATCAGGAGTTTTATAAACATAACTATAGACACACATATATATAAATCAATATTTGATTTTTTTTTTTAAGTCTTGAATTTATGAGGCATAGACAGCCTCTTCAAGAACTATTGAAACACATAATTGGAGAGAGAAAGTATTTTTGAAAGATAAAGCTCAGTAAATACACTACATGCACTAAAAAAACACGACAGATATGGGTGAATTCAACATTAAACCCGGGACTCCAGCAGTGCCAGCTTTTTTCAGAGTTCAGCAAAGTAGATTATACTTTTGCAGCTTGCTTTTTTCAACAGATGTCCTGTGTACCCAAGGACTACTGTGCCTGATCTTCCATCAGATGGATGTGACTGAAAGTCAGGTACAGAACAAACTTTCAACTTACCCCAAATTCCAAACAGTGACAGCAGGGAATACAAGAGGAAATACCAGATTATTTGCAAAACAATTCTGGCCCGCGAGTATTACACAGTGCAGGAGGCCTATGTTATTAGCCCCCTGATAACCTCCACCCCATCCCAAACAAAAGACATCTGACATGAGTAGTTTCTGAATCATCCAGGGATGGAGACAGAATGTCACTCAGGATGCTGCTACCTCCTTTTACCCATACAGATAATGAATCCACAGCTAAAGCTAAATGAATCCACAGTGATAAAACCCTCAAGGAAAGCACGAATTTTAAAATTGGTGTTTAATTTGAGGTACCGAATTTTTTCATTTGGAAAAACTTTATGCAAATATTATGACTTATGAAAACTGTGATTTCCTTCTTAATGTTTAAAACCATCCATAAGCACAAATACAACTATGTTAATTATGATCTCTCCTACAGGAATAGGCTTCAACCAGTTTCTACAATGTATAAGTTCTTAAACTGCTAAAACAGTGCTGAAATTGGAGTCTGGACTCCTAAGCCACTCAGGTATTTCTGAATAGCATCTCTCCTCTAGAAGAAGAAAATAAATTCATGTTATAATAATGCTAGTAAGAAAACCTTATTTTGTAAGCTGGGTGACTAAAATTTCAAATGAGATTGCTCAGAAAAAATGTCCTCTTGGAAATAGCTTGTGTATTTAAATTATTTTAGTAAATATCAGTAGTAAATGGTTATATTATCTAAAAGACCAGATGGAGATGATTAAAGCAAAATTTTCATTGATTTATCAAAGCATCTAAAGAGTCTGTTTCATTGTCATAAAATGAGAATGTACAAAAAACCCTGGGGCTCATCAAACTCAATGTTTTGTAATGTATTCAGATCCTGCAGTCATGAAAACCAAAGAAAAACCCTTGCAAAAATTAGTAATTTTGTATTCATAGTGTTCTTCAAAAAGTACACGGTAATAATACCCAAGATCATGCAGTGAACAATGAGGATCTAACAAAATATCGAACAGTTGCTCATTATGTGAGTACCAGGTGACCAGTTGTCAGAAGAGGGGTAACTGGGGATGCATGAAGCATACTGGGGGCTCCTGTGTACCATCCAGATCAACTTTACATGGATTCTTCTGAGGAGCAGAATGCCCATAGCAAGAGATCTTGCTGGCAGAATACTGTCATATTTGATTTCATTTGGGAATCAGTGAACAGAGGCTAAATAGAAAGAAAATAGAAGGATGGGACCAGAGGGCAGGGTGAGAAAGAGGAGAACAGATGGCAAAAATGTTTAAGAAGCTGTGAGGAAGAATAGGTACAAAGAGGCAGAGGGCAGCCAGGGCACAGATCAACAGGATTCCTCTGAACGTCTCTCCTTTAAGTGCTTCTGCTGGCTGGAAACTGACTTTTTTTTCTGTAGCATTTCTTTAGAGGAGGCACCATCAGTTTTGGTGCTCCCAAACTGAAGGGTGATACCAAGAATCACAAGCTTGAGTAGGGAACACAAAGTACGGTGGCATTAGCTAGGCTCCGTTTTACATCACCTTCAGTTCCTTTCAGCATTTATTGCTAGATGGAGTCCTTGTGGTCTTTAACAAAGTACTTGACACACTTAAATATAGTATACTTTTAATTAATTCCATTTGGCTTATAATGGAATGCTGACTTGAATTTCCCCATTAGGGAAAAATTCAGTCTTCTATAAGTGAGAAATCAAGGAAATAAGGGAAAAGCTACTATTTATTTATTTTTAATTTCTTCATGCAATGAGATTGATAGGATCAATCTCCCATATTTAGTTTGGCTTGTATAAATCAATCTTAGAATTGCATTCCCCACCCTCCTTCACAGAAAACTAGATTTCACTCTCTCACCAACATTTAGATCTTTATCAATGCATTTAATTGCTTGGAAAAAAAAAAAAAAAGAAAACCAACAATAAACACACTAATAAATACTTCAAATGCAAAATAATACCTCAATTCCAATTTCAAATCCACCACCAACGCCAGCAATTCCTATTGCAGAAGGAGCAGACCAGGCTGTTAAGAAAAGAAGTACAGAAGTTTTACTACATATTACAAGAAATACTTGTATGGTTATTGCAGTTCAAAAATGCTAGCAAGTTCTCCACTTGAAATTATATTCATACATACTAGAATGCAATCACACAACCACAAGGGTTTATTCCACTGGTAGGAATGGAAGAAATAGAAATCCTCATTTAAACAAGTCTCTATGTTACAAATTTATCATACAGTTGTCCATTACTGGACATAATTCATTTTTAAAAATGATTTTATACTATGCTTTTACATTTCATACTTTGATACAAAGATACTGAGAACATTTACATCTGGCCAAAAACAGGTATAGAACTCTGAAAAAAAGCTTTCCAACCAGATGATGTCAGCTACTAGCTTGTTTTATGTTACAAAAAGAAATAATGAAGAAAAAAATATGTATATATATATAGAGAGAGAGAGAAGTTAGAAAAAGTTCTTCCATTTGTACTTAATGGGAGAATTAAAATAATGACTTACAGCCATTAGGAAGACGAGCTAATACAATTCCACTTCCACCTCGAGCAGTCACCAAAAATCCAGCTTTGATAACAGACAGAACTGCAAGGCCTTTGGCTTTAGCTATTACATGGGCTGAAAAAGGAAAATAATTTATTAAAAATCTTGTAATCAAAGTTCAAAGAATGGGAAAAAGGAAACTTTACTTTTAACAGTTCTGATCACAGAACAGTCAAATAGCAAAAGCAAGAACTCAAAGAAAACTGCAAGAAAACTGAACTAACAATGATGACACCTCCACTCCTTAGTCAACCACTAAGTTAGCACTGTGCAGATCTCTGCACTGCCACAACTGCTTCAGCTATCCTGGTTAGCTCACGCTGAATTAGCTCATTTATTGCCATGAACACTGTCTGAGAACACCCTTGTCAAGATAACGAGGCAGTGAATAGTTGACAACCAGTGTCTCTACAGATTTTTGGAGGAATGAGGTCTGAATTTAAATCAGTGATACACAGCAGCCTAATCAGCTTATATCATTAGACAGTGTTTGTGTCAAATACAATGTCATCATCCTGCAAGCCTTATTACAGGCCTCCTGGAACATAGTAGTTATAAATTCAAAGCCACAACTAGCAACACCTGGTGAAGGAAGGTACTAGAAGAAACAGAATAACCACGGCAGAAATAAAGAGGACAGCAACAAATAATGGTGCTTAATCGGTATCAAAGGAGAAATGCACCCTGTTCTTTCCTGCAACTTCTTTTCATCTAGGTAATTCTCATAAACACAGATATTCAAAAACTACTGCTACTGTTCAAGGTTCTCCTTATGAACAGACATTCACAGGGTGATCACCAGACACTCCACCCCAGAAAGAAGCCTTCCTCTGTGGATACCCTATGGCTATAAACATGCAAAACATTTTTCTCAATAAGCAATATCTGCCTAGAACCCAGCAAATTGAACCCCTTTACTTTCCAAAACTTTCTGCAGAAGTTTTAATGGCCCAGTTCTTCATACCTTCACAAGTTAAGGTCAGTGAAAACAGAGGACATTGGTAAAAAGAGATTGATTTCAACACAGGTGAGAATTAGAGGTTTTAGTTGAATTAAAACGTGTTTCTTTACTCACGAGGTATGATTTTATCAGGTCCATTTCTGGAAGTTATTTCTGTAAATTCTCGTAATATTTTAGCTGCTTTTTTAGCTTCTGACTTCAAGTTGGAAGGTATAGGATTATTCACTGTAAAACATGAAAGAAGCGTATCTATGATCAGTTCAGGATAAGAAAATAAATCAGTAACTCTATGGGAGAAGTGACTACTAAGCAGAATCAATTAATATTACGCAACATTATAAATATCATTTTATGTATGAATAGTAACATTTCACCTGTAAAACTGCAAATAGAGGCCTTAAAGCAGATTAAAATATATATAAGAGTCAGTCTTGATTGTTACATTTACTAAAAACCCTCAAAACTCTCACTTAAAATCTTGTTTTCTTGTCTGGAAATAACACCCACCAATCGCAAGTTTATCAGCAACGAATTGTCCCAGTAGTAAGCACATAAATTGTCAGATCAAAGGTCCACATAGCATCATGGTCTGTCTCTGAAAAGAGACAGTCACAGTATTCCAGTAAGAGTCCCGCTGTTTTTCAGTTTGAAAAAGCACGGAAAAGACTTCATGCATAGAGAAGTAACTTGCAGTCAAAAGTGGCCTAGTTTTTGTAATTAGTGTTCCCTGAACATTCATTTACCTCCTCATTCTGGGCAATGTTCCCACCCAAAGCCATGAAAGTGAAGGCTAAATATATTTTGAGAGGAAGTCAATGAAGCTCGAGGAGCAAGTCAGCTCAGACTAAGTGAAGCACCTAGGGCAAGCTAGCAGAGTTTCTCTCCCGACTCTTCTGACCAGAACTGGAGTTACACATCTACTTTTCAGTGAACTATATCCTCTACTATGTTCTGCAGTCAAGAAAGGACACTCCCAGAGCAAGAGAGATTTTGACAGCTGAGACTCTGAACTACCCTATGAAAGCTTGTAGCAATGCTTGGCTTTGGTAAAAACACAACACTGGAGAGTTTGAAGTGACAGAAGTCATCACAAGGTTGTGCAAAAATATTGATCTCTGAGAAAATAAGGAAAGATTCATGGAATGCAAGAGTACATTGGGCTGTTATAACCAATAGAAGACGTGAACTCCACCTCCCGATCCCTTCTGTTTGTGTTCAGAAAGTTCAGATGATGGCCAAGTCTCCAAGTGTAGAGACTGGAGAAGGTAAAACACTAAGAGCTCATGACTTTCAGAAAAGCTGTTGGCACATGCAGTTTTCCCAGGCTGTTACTGCCCTAAAATTGAAAGCTGGCTTGCAGGAGTTCAGAAGGTGTCTCTTCCTTGGTTCACCTGGCTGGAAACTGGCTGCATGGACCACAGCAAGAGAGGACAGTGCAGCCCAAGCGAAACATTAAAGGCTAATTGCTTCTGGTAGATGAACAAACTAAATTAGAGCAAATGTCTCCATTACTTCTGCTGCTTGTACTTAACATCATATTTTCAAGGTCAGAGGGAAAACATTACCAGCATGTTGTAAGAACGAAACAATATTTTCGATTTTGTATGTAGAAAGCATACAAAATGTCGATCATGACAAACATCTTGCAACACCAGTCTTCCCAAGAAGGCATGAGTAACACTTTCAGCTTGCTATAACTTACACTTCATAAGTAACGTTGCAACACAGTGCATGCCATTGCATAATCAGGTGAATGCTTCAGTATGCAGGCTTTCACTTACTGTGTTTTGTGAGTCGAGAGGTCTTGATTTTGGAAAGGGTTACTTATGCAATCTTCCCCAGATACAAACTGCATGGTACGGTTCAGTAAGATTAAAAGAAAAATGAATTAAATGGAAGACATGACTTACTTTAACTCTGGTAAAAGGGACAGTTGCATGCCTGGCCATGCCGAACTCCTAGCAAAGTCATCAAGACTTTATGAAAATAACAGGTGTGCACACTGACAATTGGAGGTGAAAAACATTACCGAGCAAAAACAAGCATTAGCTTCTAGATTACAGAGAAATAAAATATACCTCTGTGCTTCTTTACTATTCTTTATCTTCACATGCATTTCCTCCTCTCTCCACCTTGTTTCTCTTTGGCCAACCTCAGATTTTGGAGGAACATCTCCAATCTGATGGTTCTTAGTTTCAAAGGGGTCAAAAAAGGCTCTTACTTCAAGCACATCAGTAGAGAAACCTCTCTTCAATCCCCTCCCCAGGTCTGTCTACTGACAATAAAGTTTTCAGATCTGTAAGTCTGCAAACAAGAGATAAGTTAAAAAAACAAACAAACAAAAAAAAAAAAACACCTTTTCCACACACATTTTCGGATTCAGAACTGCTTCAGAAAGACCTTATGGCTACCAGAAAAAGCATGTGTGTGTTTACATGCACACAAGCGTTACTGCTTAATTGAAGACAATTTAAAGCTGACCTTCATGAGCCAGCAAAAGCAATACTGCTACCATCTCACTGTCTCTTCAACTCCGAATCTTTGAATCAGTTTCAAAATCTTATTGTGGTCACATCTGTGGGGCAGGAGAGGGGATATCAAAGCAACTATTTCCAATCTTTGCACTGAATGTTTCACAGGATCCCTAGGCTGTCTCCGTCATTTTCTGACCGGGGTTATTTTTATCCTGGTGTTTTATCTAGGATCACACTGGAGTAGTGCAGATAAACATTTTACTTCCAGATGCAAGATTTGGACTGAAAAATATTGCCTGAGCAAACTGAAAATTGTGGATTTCTGCTCCTGTTTCTCTAAAGGGGTATTTTTTTGTGGCAGATATTGTAGGGTTCCTCAATTGCCAGGGAATAGTGGAGATGGAAAGAGATTCCTCAGCCAGCCATACACAGGCTTAATTCCCATCCTCAAAAATCACCAGAACCACCACTGTTTCCTTACTTCCATAACATTATGCAGATACTAAGGAACTGGCAGGATGCCTACAGGGGGTCTCAAGGAAACAACGAAAAAATGTTTGCTTTTTAAACAACAAAACACAACCAACCAATCCACAAACTCACACCCTGACCTTAATTATGGATAATATCATGCTTGATGAAGCCTGGCTGGACTCCCATTTTTATAAGATTGCTTGCACCAGGCTGCAATGCCATAGTCAAAGAAATCTGATCTTTTATCGCTGAAGGAAGGAGAACTGGCTTTCCTTCTCAGGCTCTGCCACAGACAAGATTTTATTGGCAGAATTCAAGATTAAATAAGGAAACTGACAATAATAATCAACAAATAGAGCATTTCATGGCTAGATATATAGTGTGGATAAGTCTTCACTCTTACTGTCAGATTATAAATGTATCAGTTTCATGAAAATTTGTACAAAGCCAAAGAACATTAAGCATTTGCCATTAAAAAAGTGGAAAAACAGTTGCACAAGTATGTAAAGGACAATCCAAAGCTAGTTATTTACTAGTTTATAAAAAGTACATGGAAGCTTTTGCACTACAAAATATTTGTGCTTGCCCCAAAATACAATGAAATGACTAGAATCTATACGGAAGGTTAAGGAAAAAAAAAATCAAGATTTTTGCTCCTATTTTAATTGCTGTCAATATTTAATTTAATAAATAGTCAAAGCCATAACAGGGATTTCTGTGATGTGAAAAATAGTTAAAATTTCTGTTCACATACCAAGCTGTCCTTCTCAAGGTTACATTATGATTTGAACAGTAAAAATCTTCTCTTAAAACCTACGTAAACATCACCGTAATTTGTTGAACTATGGAAGTTATAGAAATATCTGCTCTTTAATACAAATACTGTATGAAATATTTAGGAGCAAGCAGAAGCTCCACGTTCGGTTTATCCCTCCAGTAACGTAAGGAATAATCCTGTACCACTGTCTTCACTATTAGCTTTTAAGTATGC
Source organism: Anas acuta (assembly GCF_963932015.1). Taxonomy (NCBI): domain Eukaryota; kingdom Metazoa; phylum Chordata; class Aves; order Anseriformes; family Anatidae; genus Anas; species Anas acuta. The sequence continues at coordinate 97,882,402 of NC_088981.1, forward strand.
ATATGTAATTGTCTGTTTGGTATTCAACCGGTGCTCAGGAAAGAGGTAACGAGAAGCAATGAGGCAATAATGTCTATCAGGAGGATACACTGAGTGACGGATTTGGAATGCCGTGACCAGCAAATACTCAACTGGGAGCAAGCTTCATTTACACTGCTGCTTGTTGTTGAAGGGAGAAGATATTGAACATATGTGAATCAGCAACACAAAGCCCCATGGGGGAATATCACACCAAAATTGATTAACTGCTTAATTTGTAAGCTGATGAGGCAAGTGCGTCAGCCTCTAATTTACATTCTGACTAACAGTAATAATGTGTTGGCTGAACATTTGGTGAAATTATCTGAGCAAGGTGTAATAAAGAATAAATAAAGCCTTTTTACTTAAAAGCTAGAACTAATTCTGTTATAATCAAAATTCTGCTGAATACGAACAGATGAAATAAAGCTGGGTGGCACTGTAAGAACCTGAACATCAAGAAGTAGTTTCAAAGGAGACTGACGATAAGTATAGACAAAACCTACATGCAGATTTCATACCAAAGTCATCCATGTATGTATGAGCTTTGAAGTATTATGGCAGAAGTAATTTTTAGTTTTTCGTTACTAGAACAATTAAAAATAATGGCACAAGTCTCATGCAGTAATTTCGTCTTTACTTTCACTTCACTGGACAGTTCAGAAACAGCACAAGAATAAATTAAAATACAGCTGATTTGCAAAATGCCCATGGTTAGAGCAATAGCATCAGCCACAAAAAGCAAGTATGAACAAAGAATGATTAAGAGTATTCATAAACATGACAACAAGTCAAGAAAGGTTTAAGGCAGACATTGTAGGGGAAGGAGAAACCTGAAAAGCAAGACAGAGCAGTGTTGGAGAAGAGCCTAAACAAGACATTTCAACTCAGCATTACAATTAGGGAGATGAATGTCATTTTGGTTTCACTAACATGTAATATTGTGGTACTGTGGTAGCCAACTCCAGCCTTGGGATTCATCTGGTAACAAAGCAACGTGCGAGGCATGCACTGCAAGCATTTTGTCTAACCCAAGAAGAAGTGAGGTGGATTTAGAGCAGTGGCCAAGAAGCACGTATTAATGGGCAGACTACTAAATGGATCTCTGTCAATCTCCCTCCACTTACTGCTTTCAGTACTGAAAGCCAACGGCACACAGCAAAGAAGCCCAGATCAAGAGTCAAGAAAAGATCTGCAGAGTCCAAGGAGGTGGCGGTAGAAGCTGAAAAACAACCTGGATCAAAAGGATGAAATAAAATAAAGCAACAGCTTTTAAAGGTCCCACCTTTAGTTGGGACCCACCAGGCTCCAGCAGTCAGAGCCTGAGCTCCATACTCCTGGTTTTGGAGCCAACAGCAAGAGGCAGAGGTTGTTCCCTTGCGAGAATCCAAGGCACATGAAAGAGGAACGCTTCAGAACTTGCATCATCCTGCCGGGAGGCACTACCGGTGTGGCAGAAGGAATCTGAGAAAGTGACTGAGGGAATGAGAAAGTAGCAGCCACTGACAGCGAGGTTCATGCTAATTGTGTATGTTGTATAATTCTGTCAGAGGCATTTAGAGAACGGTAAGGGAGACAGAAGACGACAGAAGACATCGTGTAAGGTGATGGAAACAAAGCTGAAAGGTAGAAAACAGGTCCCCTGCACAGCAAAGCCTCTTTACTAATCCTTTAAAGGATACTTTACTAAAGTACATAAATTTACTGAAGTACATTGACAGGAACTACACAGACTTGCAGAGCCACCCTAAGACTGGAAAGCCAATGTGTGCCTTTGCAACCCTAAGGGGTTTTGTACTATGTGTTTAATACTTTCCTTTCCCCCTTGATACGAAAGAAGACATTAGCCAATGACCTTTCTGAAAGCAAGGCAAGATGTATTGGAAATGCAGTAATTGCATACAAGAACATGTCCAACAATAAGCTTAGCCTCTGCACAGGCTAGCTGAATAAACTGGTATGAAACGTGGTAAAAGTATTTATATGCTAGTTATGTTAGTATCATCATGGCCAAAAGAATACAAGGTTGTTGGTCAGAGATACTGGTGCTGACAATCTGCCTTTTCAGGCTTGGCTATCAGTTACGCATGCACTCCTAGAGCACAGGAGCTTTTTTTTTTTTCTCCCTATAAAATCTCCACTTTGTTCATGCTAAAAAAGCATGCACACAAATCACACCCATGATTTCACTGTGTGTGTATTTATTTATTTTTTTATTACTTTTCTCCAAGAGGAAAGGACTTCACTAATCCAAACATAAAATGTACCACTTCGTATGTTATCAGTCATCAATTCAACTTCAAACTATTTCCTTGAGAAGAGTTAAGAAATATGAAAACAAGCAAAAAGAAAAAACAACAGTCAAACCCAAACACCTATAATACACAGCCACCCACATTATCAAAAGCTTTTGACGAGTTTAGTTACCAGCAGTTTTGGTACCAAAGTCAGTTTGGAGCATCCCTAATCCCCTCTCATCTCATAGGAGGATGAACCAGATCTGTGATGTGAGACAGATTATATATGGTTATTATCATAGTGACATAGCTGAACAAGAGGCTTTAAAGAAAAATGTGTTTACTTCGTATATGCAAGATGCTTCAATGAGGCAATGCCTCCTTATTTCTCAGGAATTGTAACACATTAATAGTCACTGAGTGATACATGAAACACCTGAGGCACAGGTGAATCAGGTGATTTGTTTTGAAAAGCACTTAAGATATCTCTTCAACCCCGTGGGAGGTACAGCAGAAGAATGCCCGTAGCTAGAAATCTTCAGAAATCCCCATAACATTTAGCAATGGCAAGAATGCAAAAATCCTAAGTTCAGAGTTTTACAACTGAGCTGTAGGCTTGACACTAGGCTTGGATAAATGAAAAGGGTATGGGGAAGAAATCAAAATACACAGAATCATCTGATTTGGAAGAGACCTCCAAGATCACCGAGTCCAACCTCTGGCCTAACACTAACAAGTCCTCCACTAAACCATATCTCTAAGCTCTACATCTAAACGTCTTTTAAAGACCTCCAGGGGTGGTGACTCCACCACTTCCCTGGGCAGCCCATTCCAATGCCTCACAACCCTCTTAGTAAAGAAGTTCTTCCTAACATCCAACCTAAACCAACAAACTAAATGTATTATTCTCTCACAAGGAATACAGCTCTCGCTACATTTGAATAAGCTGTTACCAGTAAATATAATCAATACAAAAGCTTTGTGAGCTGCCAGGTAATATTCAGAGTGGTACTAAAAGTGAATAAGCAGAACAAAGATGACAGGTTACATCAGACTTAAGTTTTTACTTCTGAGATAAACAATGGTCACAAAAAAAAAAAAGTACCATTTTAAAGAAAATAAAGATTTAAATATTTCAAATATTTGATTAAGGCAAGCAGATAAAAATATAAGAGGGAAAATGAAGGCAAAAAAAATCACAAGTCAGTATGACAAATGTGTCTTCACTACTCGGTCTATTACAACAAGGATGATTTCTCACATCAGGAGAATAGAACTACTAGAGGAGTGTATGTTTTATAATGTGGTTTTAACAGGCTAAATGCTTAGACATGAAATATGAGACAATGTCACCTAAACAGATAAGTCATTGAAACATTAAGAAAATGCACGGCACCTACATAGTATAGAGTTTATGCAGATTCTCTTCTATAACTCATCTGGATCCACAGTCGTATATCTCAATATTATCATTCAGGATTGATGTTAGGCTAATAAATAATCTGCCAATACCTGTTCCAACTCAAGTTGGTACACAAGACACCCTTCTTAGAGTGACCGAACACATAATATTTGCTCAAACTTAGCACCAACAAAGAAATATCAATCTAGCCACTAAAGCTAGACACTGTTATGAGCATTGCAACACCAAGTCAAGCCTTTAATGTGAGAATTTCCACAAGGATCAGGTGTTGAGAAAGACCAGAAGAAGAACTGTGTTCCACCTAAAGCATTAAAAATAACATGAATTTAGTTGTCAGCAATACATAAGTAAAATAATTCTACCACCATCAAATGAGGGTGAAGCAGACCAGGACATGATAAGCAGCAGCTTTCAGATGACAAAGAAATGATTGGCATTCGATTTGTACAAAGACAGTCAGAAAACAGCACTGGGATGCTCTACAACAAGCACCAAAGACAGCTACCTTGAAGGCTGCCTGAGGCTGAAAAGAGAACTCTTCCAAGAATTTGTAATACAAGAATTGCAGGCTTTTGTGCAAAACACGCCACCATGCCTAACCACCAAGCCACCCAAGCCTTAGGAAACTGTCTAGCTGAAGCCCTGTTGGCAAGTCTTCACATACACTGATTGTAATATGTTTGATGTGTAAACAGTCAGTACCAAAGGGGTTGGGGTGCTGCCCACCAAGCAAAACAAGTAGCATGACCAAAGCTAAACCAGAGCTAGGAATTCAGTTCTGCCCGTCTCTCATGTTAAATACAAGACTTGGTATGCCATGTTAAATTTTGATTGGGATTTTCCCTTTACCCCCATCCCTGAATCCCAGCTTTGGTTGGCTAACTCTATTTTAATCACAAAGAATAAGCTTCCAGGCAATCCAAGGAGAAAAGCAAGTATATAACAAAGCTTTAACTAAAACAAAGCTGTGCTTTTGAGAACAAAACCCTAAAACCCATCCTGTTCTTCTCACCGGGGACAGAAGCACAGAGAGAACAAAAATGTGGCCGACTGCAACTCCCATGTGCCCAATAGTCCCATATGCTACAGTAGTAACCTATGAGAAAAATATGTATTTGGGCACCTTAACAAAATACAGACTCCTGCTACTTCTTGTGGAAGGCGCTTTTATCAGAAAAACTATGGGCATCATTCTGTCCCTCATTTCCTCTTCCCATACATATCCCTAGGCACACAGATCAATAACAAGTTATTAATTCCCACAACAAATATGAATAGTTTCTACAATAATCACACAAGAAGCAAGGAATAAAGAATGGCTTTAAAAAGCAAACAAAACAACATGACAAATGCTTGGCATGTATTACTAAAGCATTCAAAGAGCCCTGGCTTAGCTAAGCTCCTGCACTGTCTTGCTTACAGTAGTGTTTCTATCCAGCTGAGTGACAGAGCTTACACTTCATAGTGCCCTGGCACGACAGGCTCTTTGAAAACAATGTACAGGATGTGTTAAAAAGCTAAGTATAGACAGATTATGTCAGAGATAGTAACTCCTAGCAGTGAGGAACACCGATACAAGCCAAAGAACAACAGGGAACTTCGTTCCAGCTCACTTCAAAGGTCTGAAGTTAGCATTAACTGGACCAGGTGGAGACTGTGACTGTCCTGCTGCTGAGGGCTGGGAATGCAGAGCCACACTTCAGAGCTAGGCACACCTACGTGGTACACACTCGGTGTGTGTTCATTCAGTGGGTTTTACATGAAATCCAGAATTGGTTTTGGAATAGCTCGGTTGGAAGGGACCCACAGAGATCATCTAGTCTCAAGTGCTCGCTTCTATGTACTGTCCCACGCTTCCCCAATCCACAAACACACAGAAAGGTAGGAGGGAGGTATCTCTTTTCCAATTTTGACACCTCCAGACACCTCACTCAATGGAAAGCATGGATAAAGGCTTCAGACAACTGAAACTGAAGAATTACGTGGCTGGCTCTCCTCACCCTGCTCCCCTCAATGAGAACACACCTGAGGCCATACCACAGCCCCTGTGGCCTCAGGGTCCCTCAGAGGAATAACAGAATCATTAAGGTTGGAAAACACCTCCAAGATCATCAGGTCCAACCACCCCCCTACCACCAATGTCACCCACTAAGCCATGTCCCTAAGCATCATGTCCAACCTTTCCTTGAACATCCCCAGGGACAGTGACTCCACCACCTCCCTGGACAAGCCATCCCAATGCCTGACTGCTCTTTCTGAGCAGAAATGTCTCCTCATTTCCAACCTGAACCTCCCCTGGTGTAACTTGCAGCCATTCCCTCTAGTCCTATCACTGGTTGTCTGTGAGAAGAGGCCAACGCCCAGCTCCCTACACCTTCCTTTCAGGTAGCTGTAGGGAGCACTAAGGTCTCCCCTGAGCTTCCTCTCCTCCAGACTAAACAACCCCAATTCCTTCAGCATCTCCTCACAGGACTGGAGGCTTTCCAGCCGTGCCTTTGTGCTCCACCACCAGCCCAGCAGGAACAACACCGCACCAGGCGCTTCCCGAACCCCTCTACCGAGGAGGCTACAGGGCGAATCCACCTCCTCCGGGGCTGTCAGACCAACCCCGGTGTCAGCAGCCCCCTGACACCGGGACCCCCCGGGATACTCACTCCTGCCCGCCCGGGACACCTCAGCCTCAGCCCCAGCCCCGCCGCTCTCCTCAGCGCCGCTGCCGGGGCGGCCCCGCGGAGCCGCTCACCTGCCCCAGGTGAGGCGGGCGGGGCCGGGGCGGCCGCCCACCGCCCGCCTGCCGCCGCCAGCGGGCGGGCCGTGCCCTCCCGCCTCCCCCAGCGCGTGTTTTTTTGTTTCCACAGTTTGACTTTTTTTTATTATTTTTTTCCCTCTGTTTTCTCTCAAATCAGGCAAAAAACGCAGCCGGCTGTAGTCGTAAAGCGAGGCGGCGCGATAGCAAGCGAGGCCCCCCCCCCCGCCTCCTTCCTCCTCCCGAGCGGAGAAGATGGCGTCGGGGGAGGCGAAGTCCGTGCTCTTCGTGTGCCTGGGTGAGCGGGGCGGGCGGCGGGGGTCGGCGACCTGGGATCGGGTGCAGGGATCGGGGACAGGGATCAGGGACAGGGATCGGGGGTAAGGGCGGCTGGAGTGGGCGATAGGGTCGGCGCGAGGCCGGGGAGACACGGTGCGGCCTGAGGTACGAGGAGCTTGGTGGGGGCGGACATGGGGCTGTGCAGTTCTGGCCATCGTGGGAAGGAGTGAAAATAATAAAGTCTTCTTTTTTTGTTGTTGCTGTTTTGAAGAGCTGCCTAAATGGAGAGGCAGGCAGCAGGTTAAAAGAAAATTAAAGCGTGTGGCGTGTGTTTAGTTCTGAAGCTCATTTCGTGAGAAGTCATGGAAACAACCGTGGAGGGATCAGAAAGGGTTTGGAGGCTTTCCAGAAGCTCAGGACAGTCGGTTCCTAACCAGCACAGCGATCTTCTGCTTCCTCACAACCACAAATCGCCAACCCGACTGCGGGGATTACGTGGCCATGCACCTTCCTGGGTACATACTTCCCCAAAACGTCTGCTCCCTCCCAGAGATAACAGGCTCGAGGGCTCGCAGCTCTGATCTAGTAGGGCTTTTAATACTGTCTGCCACCTAGCTTTTATAGTCTGACTTATATGCTCGAATTTCATCCCTGTGAATCCTTGGCATTTTGCCAGGTTCATTACAAGACTATTAGCTAATATTATTTATTTATTTATTTTTGCTAAGTGCTTTTTTGCTGTTGTAACAGGAGAAATCAGGATTAGTCAAACAGCAAAACAAGTTTAGTTTAGTAAAATATGTTTTGATATTTACCTTACTGTAAAAGCAAGCTGTAGTAGTAACTTCGGGAAAAACATCCTTTAGATAAGGAATTATCAGTTGGTGTATGTTTGGGAGCCAGTGGCCTACACAAATATGTCTGTATAAATATCTCTGTGTAAAAACATCATGTTAACATGCATCTTTCTCTCCCAGCAGTATGTTCTAAGGGCAGTGGTAATCTTTATAAAACAATTCCTATGTATGGACAGGTCTATAAGGCCATGATGGTGATTTGCACTGTAATACGTTGAGACCATCCAGTTGGGACTCTGAGCAGCCACCATTGACAGAAGATAATTTAGGTGTAGAGTGATCTATGATCCTACAGTTGAGGAAAGGATGAACAAATCAAAAAGGGCTGATGTTTACAAGATGAAATTTTGAAAAATAAATGTTGCAAATATCTCTGAAATTTCTGTGTTACAGGGTTATAAAAAATACAACCTAATGGTATGTGGCATGTAACATACAAGCTAATAGACACAAAAGGCTCTTTTTTGTGGTCAAATAGGTATTTCAGTTAAGGCAACTTGTGTCTTCTTCCTCCAAAAAGTTTGCTTAATATTTTTAATTTGTCTTGAAAAGCAATGATCATGTCTTAATAGTTGTTCCCCCCCCCAACTTTTGATTAGAATAACCTACAGTTATTGCTGAAAAGACTGTTGAGTAGATGTCTTGAACTGACTTTACCTGTAATATTCCTTGCTAATTAATGAAGTATTAATTCACATGTTCTCCCACATTCAGCAAGAGCAAATCCCCAAAAGTACAAGCCTTCATGAAAAATTATATTTTCTTTCTACATTATTTTGAAAGAAACCTGTTATTAAAATATCCATTTACTCTATTCTTTGTTTGTAATGAGATAAACAGATATTACACAACAAAATATAATCTAGCTAATGTGCATAATTACATTAATGATAAGAGTTCCTCATCACTAAGAAATAGATGGAGGATCCAGCAGCATATTTAATTACAGAATATGAAAAGGCACCTGGAAATATATATTTTTTTTTCATTTAAAGCAAAGAATTAATATTGGAGGTGGACCAGAAAGCAATTTTCTCTTTTTACACTTACGTAGCTCATCTAATTAATGATTGAGCTCTAGAAATGAACTTAATATGATGCCATGTTATATAAGTTGTCCTCTTTGTGACTTGTCCACTATAACATAACAAGCTGTATGGGTATCTTAGACCAGAAGTTGGTGTCCATGCATGGAGGAGTAGTTGCTAGACAAATGGTTTAGCAAAGTGATTTGGGGAGTGTCCAAAAGTTGACAAAAAAGAAGAAGTTGGTGTTTGTTGTATGAATGAGCATTCATTGAGTATGAATGCTGCCATCAGAAATTGCGTAACATCTTTTCTAAAATGACAATGAATTTATTGGGTATGAGGAAACGACACTTCTCACAAAAAGATTTGAGTTTCCTGATTCAGTTGTCACAACCCAATACATACTTTTAAATATAGCCAATGAGAAAGCAGTAGCTTTGGAAAGACATCAAAGAGGTCCTAAATAGCTGCTTTCATGAGGGTTCTCAGTGAGGTGACAAAAAGAACTAATACAGTTTTTGGATGAAGAAGAGAATGTTAGAGAGAAGTAAGGAAAATACCTTACTTCTGTGGTAAGATAGCTGTTTGAATGCAGTGTCTTGTTTAATCTGTTTCAGAATGATACAGGAGAACTGGAGAGTTGAAAGCATGGTCATAAAAGCCATCTTAGAATAGGAAAATAAGATTATGGTGTATGCCTAAAAATAGGAGTCAGATTGTTGCGGGTGGGTGCTTATGCATCGAGAACTTATTTTTACTGAGGAGCTTTTAGCTTGCTGTGAAAAGAAAGCATAACAATCCAGTAGTGTCTGCAGACAGGCTTGACTGCAGAGAAGGTACAGTGACATGACTGGGAACCATGATGAAGTTCAGGCAGGGATTTGAGTACGTAATGGCACAGAGTAGGGAAGTTTTGAACACTTGCTGCTGGGGGAGGCTTGATGGTAAGTTATTGGACAATGCAAATTACATTAGGAAGTAGTATGATAATGACTTAGATGAATTGACTACACATGGAGTTGAAAGTGGGTTTTTTAATGTGGGAGGATGAAAGCTGGTAAAACTTCTTCCTTTGTTATTCCATCTGCTGTTTGTAACAGAAGAGAAGAGCATCTGTTCACATTTGGGGAAGACAAAGAATGTGAAAGAGTTAGAGAGCTGAATAAGGAACAAGGACGATACAAAACAGATTGAGAGAGTGGATGATAAGATTGGTAGTTTTGTAGAGATGACCAACAGGCCTGAGCTTGAAATGCAGTCAAGTTGTCTTTCCTGATGGGAGAAGTGACGTTTCTGTTTCTGTATAGGAATAGACCAAAGATTAAATCATGGACTGGAAGAACTCAAAAACTGAGCTAGTTGGGTAATAGGCAGTGGAAGTCTTGTCCTTGGGAAATGAGTGAGAAAGCATGGCTTTGTAAAAGCAGGCAACAGTTCCAGTACCGATTCTGTAATTGAAGTTTGTCTTTCACCCTTGAATCATTCTATTTGATGTTTATAGGATTTATTTCAATGGGAAGGCTCTTTCTGGGTACCTTGGGTACTATCTGAAGAGATGGAAATCTAAAAAATGAAGGGAGGAGATAGAGATTCAGAGAACTTCAATACCATTACCTTATACATTTAAAAAAAAAAAAAAAAAGCATGATTAGATCAGTTAGGAGACTGCTCAGTGAAGGAAAAAGGAATACCAGAGGAGGAGAGGAGAAGACTGATAAAATCAATGCTAAGGAAGCAGTTGATAACATTTAAGGAAAACATGTTTTGAGTCCAAGGAGGAAGGTAATCCTCCTTTGAATCTGTGTGAATTTTTTCCTTTTGTTCTACGATTATGACAGTAAAACCTTAGCTTAGGAGATATGGTGCGTGTGCAAAGAACCTCCGTGAAGACTGAAGAGACAGCAGTGGGTTGCAAAACTGAATATAAATGGATAGAAGTTATCCTGTGGGAAAGGGGTGATGACTATGAGAAATAAGAGTTGCAGTTTGCATGTGTCACAGTAACGTTAAAGATGGGATGAGCTGTAATGTCACAAGGAGTATCACAGATAAAAATAATTTGTTAGGATGAAAATAATACTGAAAATAATAAGGAGAAGAGAGCTGGTAAGTCAGTTCTGGGATTCTGTCCATAGTCCCCGTGAATACACTTGAATGGTGACAGTGATTCTGCAGCAGTGTTAATTAATACCTCTGGTAATACCTGGAAAGTGTTGTCATGGAAGACATAAATTTTTTAAATTACAAATTAAGTTACAAATATTTAATAAATTACGTGACTGCAGTTCCTAGGCATTGCTAGTTATATATTTAATCAATGTTTGTGTTGCCATTCGTGATGATATCTGATGTGGTATGATCAAAGATATTCAGACATTTATTTTAAGTTGTGAGCACATTATAGAAGAGTGAAAATGATTTGGAACAAGTCAGATAAAGGAGAAGGTTAAACAGAAAAATTTGTGAAGGTTTTATTTTGAAAGTATCATTTTGAAATTCTGGAATTACTGAAATATTAAGCATAGTAACGAAATTTACTGATCATGCACAGTTACATGGTAAAATTCATACAAAGGAAAAACAACATACAGGAAGAACTGAATGTTCTCAACAGCTGGTGTAATGGAAGCAGAATGTAATAGTTTGGAAGCAACGGAGCAAAAGAGGGAATGGGCAGATTAGAAGTGGGGACTATGACCGCAAATTTGATACTCATGAAGGAAGCAGATGTGATCACAGAAGTTGTCTTAGGTTGTTTTCAAAAGGACTAAGTAAATATTTGGGGACTTTTTATTTATTTATTTATTTATCTATTTATTTATTTATTTATTTTGTGAACCAAATTGATTGAAAAAGAAAAAAAGAATCCTGGAATATCATTGGTTTTATTTGCCAGTGTTTGGGAATTCAAAATTATTGAATTTATTTGTTTAAATTTGGCTTAACAGGAGCAATTAGATAAGGGTAAATTAATTTCAAAAGGAGGCCAGGAGCTCGGTTTGTTTAGATTAGCACAACTGTGCTTGACAAGAGCTTTGTATCTGTTGAAGGGAAGGAAAGTTTTTAAGCTACAGAGTGATGTTAACCAAGATCAAATGAGCATTGACTTCCAAGTATAAATATTAAGTGGGGATTGGAAAGGTTCTGGCTACTGCAGGAAATGAGTTTCTGGAGCAGCCTTTTAAGATAGATGATGCTTTTAAAAGAGAGCCTAATGTGTTTATAAGAGATGTGGTGCCGTATATGCCTGCAGTATCAGAGGATTGGACTCGCTGACTACAAAGGTTCTTTTCTGTCTTAAGCTGGATGTTGCCATGTTCCATTCCTCGTAAAATTATAATTTAATGCTTAATTCATTCAATTAAATTAAGTGGTTTTTATTTTTTTAACCTACCACGTTCTTTATCATTTTTATAATAAATATTAATCTCTGTTCTCACTTTATAAATGCAAACAAATTTTAACTGTTTTATTTTTCTTTCAAGACCAGTTTAGTTTCCTTGCTTGGAATAAGCTAGTTCAAGTAAAGGAAATAGTATGTTTTCCCCTGGAAAAAAATTTGCCATCAAAATTAATTTAATTAATTCATTCATTTTGGTGTACTCTAAAACTTTGTAGTTTTACTTCTCACCTACTTTTTTTAATAGTTGGCATGACTGACAACAAGTTATTTAATTATGACCTCGGGGTTAAAGCATCTTCTTCCTCTTTAGTAGTGAAATATCCACCTTGATATTTTGCTGAGTGCTTGATCTGTAAGTCTCTTGGTGTCAGCAGTTTAGTTCCATTTGTGGGCATTTTTTTTTTTTTTTTTTTTTTTTACTGTTTGAAATTTGGAAGGAATTTAATCAGGAGCAGAACTGATCTTTGAACTGATTTTTTAAGGTATAGAATTGAGTGCTACCATTTGTGATATTTCACACTTAACTGCTCCAAAGTCAGCTATGAGTGAAGTCACGTGGACTATCGTGTTCTTTGATGGAAAGTGGAAGTTTGTATGATTTATTGTGGATGTGGATAATGTATCAACTATAAATACGCATCTAGTTTCTCATATGAAAGGATGAAAAGATAGGAAGTTCAAGTAAAGTTGAATAGGTTTATTTATTTATTTGTTGAGATGTTTTTCTTTTTTTAAAGACTGTTTTTGCACGCAGGTTCGGGAAGTGTACCTTAAGTGGTTAACCCAGCTACATACAGCTTCAACAGTAGAGCAGAAATACTTTGGACCTATTATTTCTTTTTTTAAGTATTTTTATTAGTAGTATAATTATTATTTTATTATTGGGCACTTCTTAATTGTTGAAATAGTTTCTGAAAATAAGGTCAGATCAACTGGCTGGTGTAACTGGTTGCCACTGGAAGGCAAGACTGAGTTTCTATTTCTGAAATTAGTACAGGCACCTTAGGCTGACTGACAGTACTTCAGCTTTGCCATGTTACATTTCATTACTAATCCTCTGTATTTTGGACGAAAATGAAAGAAAAAAAAATCTTTTCCTGAAGTTTGTTGAGAGCTTGTTTAATTGATTTCTCTTTTGGGGGTGAGGAGTTGGGGGTGGAATTAATATTTGGAAGCTGCTCTTGTTGAGGATTCAGTTTGACCTGAAGTGACTTCACATCAGTGGTCAGGAGGATTTCTACTATGCGTTCAGCCGTTTCAGTAATTTGGTTCCATCCTGGTCGTGGTTGTATTTTGGAATTGTCCAAAAGGTTTCTGTTAACAGGTGTGTAGTAATGTAAATATTTGAGGCAAATATTTATAGATTCTCCAGTAATGCTTTAGTTGAAATTTGCCAGTATGGAAGAACTTTGCTGTCATTTAAATTTTGTAATTTTGCCTGCCTTTTGTCTTCTGTGATCACAGAACCTCTGTGAAGGAGGAGAAAAGAGAAATGTGCTTACACAATACCCCTCCTATTTATTTTAACAAGTTGTATGTTTTCATATAATAATACCTGTTTCAAGAGACTAATGGATATTATGTTTCCACTCTTGCAGAATCTGAGTTACAATAACATCAGCAATCCACATTCTACCCAAGTAAATAAAAATCTTTCATCTGATCTGTGCTGACAAATCCACACAGTTACTGATTTTTTTTTGTTTTTAATCATCTTAAATTTTACTTTAATTTCCTGTTTCTATAGGAAACATTTGTCGATCTCCAATAGCTGAAGCAGTTTTTAGAAAACTTGTAACTGATGAAAAAGTTGAAAATAAGGTAAGCTGTTTATTCCTGTTCTTGCCTTTGAAATAACAGTCTTGTAGCCAGTTAGTACAAATATAAGCAGTGTGAAAGGAAACATAAAAATGTAAATTTGTTTTTCTGTAGTGGAGGATAGACAGTGCAGCAACATCTGCCTATGAAATAGGAAACCCTCCTGACTATCGAGGACAGACTTGCATGAAGAAGCATGGCATTACCATGAATCATATTGCCAGGCAGGTACTGTACTTTAATTTTCTTTAAATGTGTATATGTATTTGTTTTGTTCTTACAGTGGATGACAGACAGTGCTGCCGTTTCAGACTGGAACGTGGGGCGCTCCCCAGATGCAAGGGCTTTAAGCTGTCTAAGAAATCATGGCATTGAGACAGCACATAAAGCACGGCAGGTAGAAGAGAGTATATTTTCTTTCTTGTTCATACCCATGCTTTCTTTAGTGCTAACCATTACATCACAGAAGTCATTTGACCAGTGCATGGTTAAGCATCAGATCATAAATACTATGTGCAGTTTCTTAAAGGACTCCCACGTGGCCTAACCCTTGCAGTTGAGGTTAGTGAATTTCTTGTTAAGTTTCATTGGAACTATAACTAAGAAGTATTGGAGCAGCTTTTCTGTTAAAGAAAAATCCTACATTTGGGCGTTTAGTATGATCAGCGTTTTTATGAAACATTTTTGAATAGTATTAAAAAGTGGACTTAGTGCACTTAGAAGCATCTGTGATGCTTCTTTCAGCAAGAAATTGCATTTTAGCAGGTCCAAAAAGAAGCAGAATGCCTGTTTACCCATCATAAAAAGATTCTGTTCTTGCGTGAATATCTTTATACTAAGGCACTCAAACACAGGATAAATAGTACAGTTGGTGGTGACTTCAGAGGAAAACATATCCTTGAAACATTCTTAAATCAGAGATAATTTTTTTCCTTAGTGAAATCCTCTGTTTTACCAAAGCTCATCCCAGTTTTCATTAACAAAAAGTTTAGTTCTGCATGGCACTCCAGAGGGATGGAAAATAAACGCGCCTGCATCTATTTAAATCATTCAGACACTCAAATAAATGCACATAACTTACTTGAGTTAACTGTTCTCTGGATACAAGATATTCCTTTAGGACTTCACCTTTACTTAGCTCGACTTTATGTGACTACTTCATCTACTGACAAAACGATCAAGTAGTCTTGTTATTGTCTTTCATTTCTGATCCCTTCTGAATTTTACCAGACCTTCCTGAGGTCATATTTACTTTCTTCACTTTCAAGGAGTGCATGGTTAGTTCTTCAACTTTTTAAAATAAATTCCCTCATTAGTCAATTGCTCTCTGCTGACCTTTGCTGATGCTAATCTCTTTTATGTAATAATGCAAACAGGACTGAGCATAATACCATTCCAGATTTTTAATGTTTTGCTATTAGAATAATTAGTAGGAAAGGCCTGATGTTGTGATCTTTTCCTGGTTCTGGAGTTGTTATTTATTAGTGCTTACAAACAGGGTTGTTTATCATTATGCAAGCGAAATGGTACTCAAACTAATCACTCAGTGTTTCAGTCACAGTAGTGCAACATGTTTGTATTCTTAAAAGATGAGACTTGGAAACTTGAGAACTGTCCTTGGGTATTACTAGAGCGGTTTGCGGGCAGTTAAGGCACAGGAAAGCATCCAAAAACATCTGATCCTCTTGCCTTGAAAGAACTCTGAGGAGAGGGAATGAAAACGCCTTAATGAAGTTATTTGTTTATATGTCTGGCAAATGAAAAGATTTCTGAAGTAGAAGAGAAATGTTAAATACTCAAGGAAGGAAAATTAAAAAGAATGAGACAATAAATAGAAAGAATAACAGGATGAAAATTTGTGTAAAAACATCCCAGCACAACCAGCTTCTTTTATTAAAAAGCAAAAATACAATAATTGAGTCCCTGAACTGCAAGTAACTGTTCATTTTGCACTGATGTTAACTATGTAACTCCAGTATTTTTTTCAAACTTCTGTCAAATAGTTTGTGCTGATACTCCAAAATGGGTAGAGATGACCTGGTCTTGTAGTACCTCCAGAAAGAGAGGGACTCAACAGCGTAAAGTATGGCTTTGCAGAATGGTCAGGTTAGTACAAGCAGAAGTGTATTTGTTTTGCTTGTAGACACAAACTCAAGGATAGAATTTTGTGTATGATTATGCTGCTTCAGAACAGATTGAGAAAGATTTAACCTAGGAGCTGTAGAAATAGAAAAGAGGGATTTTTCTTCTCTCGTCTACAAATACTGTCGTAAGATGACTACCTCATACAGTTATCCTCTTCATTCCTGTCGGAAACTTACCCGGTGAAAAGCACTTTCCTTCATGTAATTTTGTGCATAATTATCATAATTATGGATTGTATCTCTTCTTTTAATCCAATAGCTACCAAAAGAACGATTTATATAAGATAGAATGTTAAACTGGTTACATCCTACATAGGTGATGTTCATCATAGTGATTGTTCGATCAAACTTTAAATAAAAAATGCAGTATATATATATATCTATGTATACATAAAATGTTAACATTTTAGTTGATGGTACATTGCTGTCTGTTTATACACCCATTGAAATTCTCTAAGCTCGTAGTCTTCGTGCACAAAAGAGATATGAATTAATCAGTTTCGCTTCCATTCATGCTGAGGTCAAAATTGATTTCAGTATGACTCATATCGAGCATTTGCCTTAATTGTGAGACTGAGATTAGAGGAAGGTTGTATTAAACATTGTTTCACAGTTGGATAAATTTGAAGACTACTGCATCTCTCTCTTTTTTTTTTCTTTTTTTTTTTTAAGGCAGAGAAAAGGAGATTACCCTTCTGAAAATAAAGGCAAATGCTTAACAGACAAATTGGAATGATCATGTATTTCTCCATTGATGGTCTTTAATAATGGTTGTATGTATTTTTTTTGGATACTACACACTTTTTCTGTGTAGTTGACTGCTTGAGTTTACCACAACTTCTCAAAAACGTACATTCATTTTTACTGCCTGTTCAGGTCCTTCCCCACAAATACCAATTTTCTGTAGTTTTGAGGAATATCTTCAGTTCATCAGTATTTACTGAATTGTGCTTTTTGTATCTCATATCTATGGAAGAGCACAAGCTAACCAGTAATAATCCTGCTATTAGGGCAGCATTTGGATTTGTGTTTGTGCTGATTCATAGGGTAGTAACTGTCACATTCTCAAAGTATACGAAGATTGGGAAGTGTGGCAGGTGTGTTTTACCTTTGATCTTTTGCTTTTTGTAATTTTTGTCTGTGTCTGCACTACAAATAAATCTATGCCAACTTAATTTTCACAGGGGCAGTGTTTAGCTGTGTAGAGCAACCAGAAGAAGCTTGTAGAGATTCTGTTAGAGTTGCCAGGAAAACAGAGCTATTTCTACTGTAAAAATATTTTCGTAGGTCAAAGGCACAGCATGAATACAGCAAATATTTTTACTGTGGTAATAAACAAGTCTGCATTAGTTTTCACTATTAACCCTTTCTTTTCAAATGCTCCTCCCTTTTGCCCCCCCCATCCAGTTCTCTTGGTGTGAAATGTTTCATTTAAGGCCTAGTCTAGTGATAATTTCTGAAAGTCTTTTTTTATGCCCTATTATGCAGTAGCACTTAATTTGCTGTTTACACACAAATAAGCACTTTGCAATTTTTTCAAATATGTAAATATTTTTATAAATTAGTAGCTTATAGGATAATATGTCTGTTCTCTTGCTTATTCATTTTTCTAGCCCATTTTTCCCAGACACCTGCTAGAAAAGCTTGTACTGAAGAAACCTTCAAAGTTTTTTCATTACAATGCTACACCTAGGAATATGCGTGAAATGCAGTCTTTAATGTGAACTCATAGATTTGATTCCATTTATTTTTCCTGATTATCAAAATAATAAAATAACTAACTAAAATAGTAAAATAGCTAATTCACTTTTGCGTGTGAAAACTTGTAAAAATGGATAAATAATCATGGCGGATTTAAAATACCTTCAACTATTGTACAAGTTGATGAAGGATGTGCAGTTTCACTCCTCATGTGTCTTTTTTAATAAATCAGAACTGCGAAACTTGAAAATACTTTTTCCTCTTTTTTATAATCATAGTTTGTAGGCTAAAACATATGTTTTTAATTCTAGATTACCAAAGATGATTTCCAGAGCTTTGATTATATACTTTGCATGGATGAAAGCAATCTAAGGTAATGTATGAATAAATGGAACAAATTAATTTGGATTGCTTGTAGTGCTAGCTCACAAGTCGCTTTGAAGATGTCATGTTTTACTATTTAGCTTGTCTTGTTTTGGGGGGTATTGTGATGATAGTGCAATAGAGGGATTCTTCATTTCTTATGTTTAATGAGCTAAAATTCAGTGTTTAATTAGTGTTATACATGCCAGTCAAGATTAAGGAAAAGGAAGTTTAGTATGCTTTGTGTTACACAAGTGTAGCTGATGCCTGTGTAGTTAAGAACAAGGACACTGTCTTTTGATCCAAGTGATCTGGTTTTCTGATTACATAGGATCTAAAAGACACCAAAAACCTGCAAGGGATTAAATGCGTGTGCCTCCCTTCCCCCCGCTCTTTTTATATAGCAATATAAAATAGCAAGAAATAGCAAGCTCAGTAATAATTTAAGTCGTTAGCTGGGGGAAATCTTGTTGTTTGCTGCTGTTTCCCATGGTTTTAATTAAGTGCATCTTTGAGATGAGTTAAGCTTAAGAAAGATTAGGTGAAGTAGATGCCTAGATAATTTAGATGTCATTAGCAAAATTTCTACTTAACTCCATACGTATTTATGATTAGGATTAAGGGAGAGAGTTTTAATAATCGCAAGTCTAAGTGTTTTTAAAGACTATAACCTGTAAACCTAATAAAACAAAGAAAGAAAACCCTATTAGTAACACGTAAAGACTTTAAGAACCAAAACCTCTTTTCTGAAGGAAGTATCATTTGTTGAATTTTCCAGAATGTTTTGAGTGACCTCTGTTATGCCCTTTATTCATGGATGCCGTGCACTAAAACTTGGCTTGATTGCAGTGCGTCAGGCGAAGAGGTGACTGCTTACTGTAGTTTCATTCACATTCTTAAATTGTTAATACCAAAGTAAGTTTTCATTTATATATGAGCTGTAAAGCAGACAAAACATAACAACTATGACAGAATTAGGGGTTTCGCTACTGCCACATTTCTAAGTTTCATCTTAAATGTGAACCTAATTCAGCCATTGTCCCGGGAATACATGTTTGTAGCTGGTTCCAGGTGCTGATGGAGTGAGTGTCTGTCATATCAGAAAAGGGAGATAGGGAACATCACTTTTTCTGTAGTACCAGAGCCACTTGGCCCCCTCCTGTTCATGAGGTGGTATGCCAAAAGACTTGAAGCAAATGACTGTAATTGGGTGGATGTAGAAGATGATGGTCTTCAAACATCCTTCTTGTCCTCTAAAAATACAAATGTTGTCAACATGCACAGGGCTGCCTTTCTTTTCATTTCTTTCTTTTTTCTTTTTAATAAATCTATAAATTCAAGCAATAACTTCTTTCTTGATAGAGTCCTGACTTTTATTTATAGAAAAGCAGTATTGTAGTCTCACTTCTGTTTTGTCTATCTAAAAGGTATGAAATTAATTTTTTCATTAATTAGAATTAATAAATCAGAAATTAGGTTCTTGAAACTGATTATGCTTATGACTAAGTATGTTTTTTTTTCCTATGAACTATAAAAAGTACTGTCAGTTGTAGTGTACTTTGCATTCTATTAAAGGGAATGTTATACTTGATACATGCATCTCATCCATAGGACTGTATGAAATTTAGAAATACAGTCTGTGCTTTCAGAAGCCCTGCTCAGTACTTAACTATTAGAAAGAATATTCTGTATTCTGCAGAGAATTATTTCTTATTACCAATTGCAAACCACTTTAAACTTTTTCAACACTGAGTAAGTAAAATGATGATTCGGTATAGAGATATATAGATAAGTTAAAAGAACTTAACTTGTTCCAGCTGTTTGTCAGAATCATGGTACTTAGCATCTTTTAATCTGAAGGTGATGAGAGGTGCATTTTAACTGCATTTGGGGTGATGGATGGCTGTTTGTAAGTATATGGGGAAAAGACTGGTTCAAAAAAAATATGCTCTGTTAATGGGAGGCAATGTAAAAGATGTGATGATTGCTAAAATGTTAAAATATGTCAAAGGGAAGACATCTAATGAATTTACTATTCTCTGCTAACTCACTGTAGAAGGACTTCACAGGAGTTAGAGGCAGCATCAAAAGACCTTGCAACATACCAATTAAGAAAATTTTTAACCCATGAAGGAAGCTTCCTCAATTTTGAAAAAAATATGTAGATAATCTTCATTATTGTTATTCAATGTGAGCTAAAGGTGGACATTGAAAATACTAAATGAATTATTTGAGGAAGAAGGTGATAAACATACTGCTAAAAGCTTCTGTTAAGCCTTGAGTTAAGTGCCTGTTTTCTTATACTCTGAACTAAATTTACATATGTCCTTGATACTCAATTAAAAAAAAAAAAAGGAGCAGCATAGAAAGTCAACAGCATTAACTGAGTTCAGAAGGATATTATTTTCCTGTGTTCTCTAGAAACATTAATACCAACAAATTCTGAAGAGAAATTGATAACATTTACTTTTTTTTTTTTTTTCTCCAGAGATCTGAAAAGGAAAAGCAACCAGGTTAAAGACTGCAAGGCCAAAATTGAACTACTTGGGACATATGATCCACAGAAACAACTTATTATTGAAGATCCATACTATGTAAGAAATTCTCTGGTTAGCTTGATTAAAAATCCTTGCTAGATCCCACAGTTTTCTTATAATGTTTAATCTGATAATATGCAAAGCCAAATGTTTTTTGTTTTTTAAAGAATTAACAAACCAATATAAACTACTGAAATATGAAAGGAAACCATCTTTATTCTTATAGAAATTATTTAAGTTCATAATGCACCTGTGTTTTGAATATTAAGTGAAGCTCTCCATGGTCAGTGTCCTTGCAAAGATAACATAATTAGGAAAAACAGAGACAAAGATATGGGGGGGTAGTCAAAGATGTTGAATAATATTAGCCAAGAGCAATCAATTAGGTTAGTATCCTTCAGTTTAGGACAGAGAAGTGGAGAAAGATGTAGTGGGGTTCTCTAAAACTGGTATTAATGGAAGAAGGTACTAGTAAGGAATTGCTATTCGTTACACAAGAAGTAGAGAACATCAAATGGGTTTGTAGGAGACATGTTCAAAACAAAAAGAGGTATTTGTTTCCACATGGTGCTTTATTTAACTGTGAAACTCAACATGACAGGATACTGTGAATGTAAAGAAGAAAAAAAAATAAGTCTTATAAGGGCTTCAAAATTGAATGGGGAAAAGAAAAAAACCATGAAGGAAAGAGCATCCTGGGCTCCTGAGTACAAAGAGAGTTCAGCTATGGAAATTCCTGAAACACTGGTAGCTCAAATTAGGGAGGAAACATGCTACAACTATTACCATGTATTTGTACTGTTCTTGTTCCCTAATGCAAGTTATTTGCCATTACTGACAACAGAAAAACCAGCTTGCAAAATGTTTTTGTTTGAGATGGTATTAGTATACTTACATTCTTTTTCCTCTTCTTTTTTTTTTCTAGGGGAATGAAAAGGACTTTGAAACTGTTTACGAGCAGTGTGTTAGATGCTGTAAAGCATTTTTGGAGAAGCCTCATTAATGCTTCATCATTTTGTTTCTAGAATAAAATAATTAGCTTCTCCTGAAATATGTAAGGTTTACTTGATTGATGTATTTAAATTGTAAAATTATGCCTCCTCTGTAGGTTGAAAACTTTTTCAGTTTAATTTTTTATTGTAGTTTTTCTGTCATCTAATTAGAAAAACATAGAGAAGTTTTAAAGTTGGATTAGATGATCAACCATTTTCTCACACATTAATGTAACAAAGTGTTTGTTCAGAATAAATTTATCTGTAAAACCTTCCAGTGCTTTCTCAGAAGCACTGTAAAAAGTAATGTCTTGCTTCTTTATGTGCTATACAAACTAAAATTAGGTCTTATTGTGCCATTAGTTAATTTAAACGAACAGGAAACTGTGAAATGATAGTTGATGTGTGTTAACTTAGGCATGTTATCCTAGTATCCCTAGACAACTTTTAGAATGAAGCTGTTTCACCTGGAGCCTGGTGGACAAAAAGGGACTGCCTGCCACAAGACAGGCATGGTTTTGACTGTTGATAGACTCTTAGCATTATTTCAGAGCTCAAGCAAGTAAAACCTTTTGTCAGGATTCTGTGAAAATGGGCTGTTATATAGTTTTAAATGCTCAGTTATCAAAGAAGTAATCATTTTGTGCTAATAGATTGTACTAGTTAAGATGTAATCAGTTCAAAAATAGTCACTGAAGTTAATAGGACTTCTCTGGTTCATCTTCCTATCTTCTTGTGGCCAACTCCTGGTACACTGATGTAAGTACATACAACGTTAACATTTACTTTAGGACAAAACATGTCAGCTTAAAAGCTGAAACATCAAGTGTACATTTTGTATCTCATAGTAGTAAAATACTCAAATCCCTGCTATTTTCCCAGTTTCTGTATGAGTGACAGACCATATTTTCAGATTTACCCGGGAGAATGGATGGCTTGTCAAAAGCGTATAGTTCAACCTGAAGACAGACCACTTGTATGTAATATAATATGCAATATGAAGCTGTATGAAAGCCAGTAAATAGAAAGTTCTGCTCTTGGACAAAAACGGAATGCATTGTAAAAATCCATGCCTGTTTGTCTGAACATGACATTCAATCTCTGCCTAAGGCAGAAACATAACTGAGAAATGTAATATAACTGATATTTTTTTTATTCAGAATAATGCTAATACTAGTATGAATTAGCATTACCACATGCTCTATAAACTCTATCTGTAAAATTTACTTTGTTATTTATTTAGTTGTGTTGTGGTTATTCTTACATCTGCCATCCAAACTAATAGAATAGCCTCTAGACTTGTCACCTCCTTTCCTTCTGGGAGAGGGATTTGCATAGAGGACTGTGTTACTCTTGGGGAGGGAGGGATCCTGGTGACACTGTGCATATACTGCAGCCTTCAAAGTGGGGATTGCATTTCCTGGGACTCATTCTGTAAAACAGCTGGGAAGTATTTGTGTTAATGAGGTTTCAGTTTTGTGGTAAGCTTTCAGTTGGACACAAAACGTAAGAACCTGCTTACAAAAAGGCAAGTGGTAGATAGAACACTTGAGTACAGGGACCAGGATCTTGTGTATTACTGGGTTAACAATGGTTGTGATTTTTGGTGAACAAGTTAGGAATTTGCAAGTTAAGAGCTGTTTCACTGCAGGGACAAAAAATAATATACATAAAATGTTTTTCAATTTCTTTTATTAATGCTTTAATAAAATAAATGAGGGAAAATGAGCAGTTAGGGACAAACCACCTCAAATGTGGTTTATGCACTAGCCTCAGAAGTGGAAGTATTTAGGCATAATCTAATGTTATTCTTGCCAGAAAGATCATTTAAAATATTCTAGTGAAAGTAAACTAACTCAGATGATTGAGAACATAATGGCTTGTGCTCACTCATGGCTGACCTGAAGTAGAACCTGTAGTTTCCTATGTATTGAAGTAAAGATTTAAGTCTTAACTCTGTATCTTTGGGCTGCTGGGATAACAGAAAGGAGATAAAAGGGTATGGTTGTTTACCTTTACTAGGCTTAGGAAAATTCCTCTAAAGTGATACTAAGTCAAAATTATTTGTGTTAAATTCACTTCGGATTGTAAAGTATCAGGTTTGACCCAAGTTATGTTTTCAGCAAGTAATCTATCGGCTAAATAATTCACCAGCTCCACTGGGAGGATAAAAGCTGATTTATTTATTTATTTAATCTGTGCTGGGTTTCTTTTGGAGGAAGAGGAGGAGAGCAACATGATATTGCACAGAAATTTGTAGAATATGAGAATACAGAGCAGGAATTGCCTTCAAGAAGGCCAGCTGCATAGTACCATTCCATGCTTCCAAGAGAAACAGTGAACGTGTGGTACATATTTTTGTATTAATCCTACAAATGACTAAGCCCCTGGATTGTTTCAGTTAAGCCTACACCCAGAATAAATAAGTAAAATTTGCTATACTGAAATTTGCATCTTTTGTCAAAACCTGCTGACTTCTGCTAAATCTAGGAGGAAAAAAAAAACAAAACAAACAAAACAAACAAAAAAAACCAACATCTTCCATGGAATTAAGTTGTTTATATTCATTTATTAAGCCATTAAATGAATTACTGTTTTCCCTTTACAATACATTTTTTCTAGAAAATTCCAACTGAACCAGATTTCAGGTGTCCTACTGCAAACTGAAATAATCATACTAATTTAAACTCCATTATTAAGTAGTATGTTCTGATCTGATGTCAGTCAGTGGAGCTACAGAAAGGCACAGAGCTCCACTGACATGTTTACTGCAAGTGAGCTGCTAAATGAATCCTGTAGCAGTACGTTCTTTACTCCATGTTTTCAGCATACACATATTCCAGTGAGAAATGAAACTTTGGCATTTAGTGATGACTATAATCAAATTAGAACTACATACTTCTCCCTTAGTAAATACAGCCATGTTCTAAAACGGAGTCTTGTACTTCTCCGCCAATGTTTTATCTTTTTTTCTTCTAAAGAGCTAGATGCTGAAGGCTCATAAGTGTGAATTTCAAGAAGTCTGCTAACTTCGTGGGGAGGGAACAGGGTATTCAGTGTTGTGATTACATTTTGAAGATTTAATTGGGGATAAAATTGAAGCTAAATGCTTCAATTTATTAAGATAAAACTTTTGGAGGGGTATTTGCAAATTGTGCTTAATGATTTTCTTCCTGTTTGAGACATTTTATTTTGACAATTGGACTTAATATCAGATCGGTGGAAGAAAGGGAGATGTTAACAAGGTTTCTTGAGTGAGCGTTCACTGACTCCTCAGAAGTTAAAACTAAAATACTGGGCTCATTCGTTATAATCATTTCTTTGCAGTATTGTGAATAGATTGCAGATTTATTGATTGATTTATTTTGAAACAACCATTTGTCAAAAAAAAAAAAAAGATTCAAATTTAGAATTCTGTCTGGAATTGGAGCAGCCTTGTGGGCCGGGCATTTCATGAGACGAACACACAGATATAGCCATCCTACCAAGTCCGTAGAGTATGTCCAAATTACAGGACTTCGCCAAGGTGAGTGTACCTTTCTTATGCTAGCAAACTCTCATTGGAAAGATGCTTGTATGGATAAATGACAGTAACTACCTGAAAATGCCATCTGTTTTTCAAATTCTGGGTTCAGTGAACAGAAAGCAAACTGAAGACATCTTAATACCAAACACTTTATTACTTATGCCTGTTATTTACAGTATTTACATATTGCACGTTAGCTGGAATGTTTTATACATTTATTATATAAAGTAAATTAATGGCAGCTTGTGTTTTGTGTACAAAATCCATGCTCCACTGTCCCCAAAAATATGTCTACTTTGAATTACATTTCTGTTTGTCATGCAATTTGTACTCCTAGGGTACAATGTGACCCCAATGCAAGTCTGTTTTAACCAAACTTTTAAAAAATTGCATAAGCATGAAGGATATCAAGTGACCACAACTACTGTGGAGCAGATCTTTAGTAGTTCTAGATATACAAACAAACATTCCTTAAAATTGTAGAATTAAGCAATAGAACATCAATTTTCATGGTGAAATATTTGTGTTTACATAATTTTTGGCAGCATTACACATCAGTTGTAGTGTGTTTTTTAAGTATTGAGCATTATGTACTACTGGCAGTTATGCTACTGTAAAGAGAATGTCAATCTGCCAACTGTTGACAACCTACAAAATGCATGTTAAAAGAATTATGGGAAGTAGTCTGTCAATCTGCAAAAATAAATCTCTTGTTCACAATGGAATATGTTATAAAGGTAGTAAGTTCTATTTCCCTGTTGGTTTCCAAGGCACTTCTCTTGGTTCTTGGTTTTTCTTTTCATGGTAATAATATCTGGTGGATTAAAAGAAAGAAGAAAATTGCCTTTCATCATTTTTATACTCACATACAAGTGTTTAAGAATATATTTAGCACACTGAAAATAGTAAGTAAATAAAAATGTCAAATTTAGTGATGACTTCATAAAGATCTAATAGTGCACGTAGCTGTACTAAATTACTGTTTTGTTCCTCAAGGATGAAGCTTTGGAAGTCATTCTTGTTTTTGTGTTGGTTCATTTTAGGTAGACCGAAGAGATTTGGATACTACAGTTCTACTTACTCAAAATGTGCTTGTAGGTAAGTTTAGCCTGTACCTGTGAGTGTAACAGTGAGGTCAAAAAGTGAATAAACATCAAGTATGGTATTAACAGATTGTAAATTTCTGTCTTAGTGTCTTGATATCAGGAAGCTGTTGGTACTATGTCCAGTAATACAAATCTGTTAAGATAAGATTTGAAAGACCTGTCCCTTGTCCCTGGGACCTGCAAACAGTGAGGCCACACAACCTGAGTAGAAGCTGGATCAAACTGAGAAGAAGCAGATCAATTTGCTGGCAGTTCTAGTAACTCTCCCCGAGCAGGTTCTTGGAATTAAAATAAAGCCACTTCTGTAACACTGGTATGGAAGTCACTGATACAAAATGACAGGTTTCTACCCTGCTTATGTACATACGTTGTCTAGTCTAGAAGGGTTCATTCACAAATCAAGCAGTGAAAGTTACTGCAACACTTTTCCCCACACTTTTAAGCCAGCTGAGAAAATGTAATAGAACCATCTCTTTGTGTACATATCTAGAAATTTCCCCTCGTTCCAGTAACTTCCGAGTATGTTGACATTATCCACAGCTGCATTTTCTGTACAGGTGACCATCAAATGCTGCAAGTGATGTCTACCCAGCTTTGTGTGTTTCTGAGACAACCTTTTAATGTCTTTATTGAATGAAAAAATGCAGAATAAATGTTCCTCGTAAATGTCAGAAATCCATGTGTAAGATGGAAAAAAGCAGTGGATTAAAGTGCTTCTTATGTCATTTTTAATAGTTAAAACTTTCATACCGTTTATCTGAACATATGTATCTCTCTGCCATGATCCTGTGAATTCTCTGCTATTTTGAGTTTCTCTATATTTTCTACTGCTTAAGTATAATTTGTAATAGAATCATTTGAATGCAAAGTCAGACTTGATATAACCCATTGGAAATCAAGCTATCGATGCATACAGAAGTACTTGTTAGTATTATTTAAACATATATTTAATTTTGCAATGTTTTAAAACTGTTAGGAAATGTAATAATGTTACAGACAAGCTTAATATAATTTAGCTTTGGAGATAGCACACTTTTTTATGTCCTTGCTTTAGAGGGGAAACTGATAAAAATTTTCAGTCTTACATTTTCATCTAGCTTAGTTTCTGTATGTGTACCCATACTGTGCTTTATTTAAGCTGAAAAGTGATATTTAAAAGCTAATACGCTTTTAGTCTGATTACAGTGTGGTACAACTGACAATTTAAAAATAGAGAATTTAATAAATAGTTTGTTCATTACTAATAGTAATGGGAATATGCAGTTTACTAGGCTGGATAAAATGGCAGTGGTTGAACTTGCATAGTATGCTTACTTGTTGCCTCATCTATACCTGCTTTTGTATGGCTATCTGATCAAACGCCGTTGGTCCTAGATTCTCAGTGCTCAGGTAGTTTGCAGTTCTCTAAATCCCTGACATTTGCAGTACCCATGAAAAGACCCTAGGTTTTGATCATGAATTGATCTATTGTACTATTATTATTATTTTATTTAATTTTGTATAGTCTGTGTTATGCATTGGTCTAGGAAAATTGAAATTTAGCTGAAGGATGGCAGGTAGTATTCTTAATGGAGATCCTGAATGCTACTTGACTGCAATATCTACTGGGAACGTAGACAGTCATACAATTTCTTTTTCTTTAATTCAATTATTTGTTTTCCTTTGTTAATACAAGGGAGAAAAAAAAAAAAAAAGAAAAAGAAATAAAAACACCCCACCCACCCACCCCCCTTAAAAAAAAACACAACAAGCAGCAATGTTAGCTGAAACCATCTGAATGATACAGTTGTTCCAGTTTTAAAAAGCACAAATGAAAGATACTGCAAAGGCATATTACAGCTTTCCAAATTTGGTTCCAGTCATTATCTGTGCATGATCATAAATTCTAAGAAAAAGCTATCCAAGAGAGGAAGTTAGTGTTTTAAATATCAATGTAAACTTTAAAAAACACTGCGCTAGTAGGATTCTGTAGCAGAATTTCCATATGCTAACATCAGAAATTCCTTTTTGTTTCCCAGCAGTGAAAGCCCAGCCCAGGTGGACATCTGCTCCAATGTGAACATCAGATCTCAGAGATCCATACAGGGAAGATAAAGCTGATAATGTTAGATCTGGTACTAGCCACAGAGTTCCCCTAGTAGATAAAACTCAGAACTGTCTATTACAAAGCTGAATTACACCACACTAGTAACCATCTACGCTGGCTATTTAATTCAGAGCAGTGATTCTGATAAAGTCTTAACTGAGTTAACTTGGGGACTATTTTGTGTGACCAAGCTGACATGATTGAATATGTTGTGAGAACTTGTATACGATGTATACAATGTATGGGTCAATGTATGGGTCAATGTATGCTTTCTAGAAAAAAAAAGGATCTGCTTTCACTTGGTTACATGCAAAACCCACATCTTAATCCCATGTTTGCTTCTTTTAAGAAATGAAAGTGTCTGACATTTCTTGAGTGCACTCGGTCTTAGTCTGAATGAGAAACTAAGAGAAAGCAATTAAAGGCTCTACAGTTAGAAAACATTTGAAGTAAAACTTAAGAGTCCAAACAATATATTGGTTTAAAGATTGTTTGAAATAGTTAGTATAGAATGTGGATTATGGGAATGGGATGTCTTGTGTGGTATTTCAGTTTTCTCCATTTATATTTAAAATTTCCAAATTTATATTGTCCTTTCAGATTTCTTA
Source organism: Anas acuta (assembly GCF_963932015.1). Classification (NCBI taxonomy): domain Eukaryota; kingdom Metazoa; phylum Chordata; class Aves; order Anseriformes; family Anatidae; genus Anas; species Anas acuta. The sequence goes on from NC_088981.1 coordinate 97,911,274, forward strand.
ATGTACATTACTGGTATGGTTAACACATCTTAAAAAGTTTATACAGATTTTTCAAATTAAATTTAAGTTATCAGTATGCTTTAGCTTATTAGGAATTTTAGAGAGAATCTTTGACCTTCATATATATATGTATTTATTCTTGTCCTGTTATGGCCTTATTAAACAAGAAGCATTGATTCTATTGTTCTTCTATTTTAAATATTGCTAGTTATGTGTGTTTTTTCCTTTGGGGAAGAAATAACGTAGATTTTTCATGTACTTTTTGTATTAAAGCTCCCTTCCTCACCTAGTCTGAGACTCCCTACTACTTGCACTAATCATGTATTTACTAGTTCAACATTGTATCACTAGTTTTATCTTCATTTGAAATAACTGCAGAAACTCAAAAAAAAAAAAGTTTACATAAAGATAAATACAAGTATTTATTTATATACATAAATACTTGTATAGTTAGATCCTTATTGTACCAGGAAGTTTTAAGAATATATTGTGAGATCACTACTGGTCTGTAGCAAACCTACTGATGGAAAAGGGAGGGTCCCAACAGTAGCACCTGTGGTTTTCAAATAAAAATTGTAAAATCTGACTGAAGCCAACATGATTGTGACAAGTGGTGCCAGGGAGGCTAGATTTCCAGCTGAATCACTGTTTGTCACAACAACTATAAAAGATATTCAGTGAGAACTTTAGGTGAATACTCAGAAATCTTGTTCCTGACATTCATTAACCTTCATTTTGGACAATGGGTGTTGGGTGTACCTGCATGGGGTGGGGCAAAGAAAACAAGAAGTATAGGAGCTGTTAGGGAAGCTGGAGAAAAATGAGTCTGAAGGAGAGAACAAATAATATGGAAGATAGACTGGGATAGTTGTGTTGGACAGAGGAAGGAAAAGTGTTGCAGAATAAAACTAGTCAGAGCTGGCACTAGTGGCAAGCTGGAAAGATGGCCTGGGTTGTCTGTTAGAGAAAGGGACTACTGAATGCTGTGTTAATATAGACATGCTATTCTGGATTGACTGATGCTGTCTGAACATGTAAAATTGCCCCTGCACTGCTCAAATGTCTGGGGGAAGCAAATTTGAAATTACACTCTAAAAAGGAGACAGAAAAGGGAGCCTAGTTACACGTACAAAAAAATAGAAAAATGAATGCCTCACAAGACACATTGTAACTAACACACCTACCCCTCTACACCTGGCTTAAGTATGCGCTGTGATAATAGATGCCCAATTCCTGCTTTCATATCCTATTTTCTTGTTTGATATTAGGACCAAGTTTAAAAATTGTGTTTTAAACTGTGATAGTCCAAAACTCATTGTCAGAACAAATCAAAAATAAATCTACCCTTTTTTGTTCTTTTACTTCTTTTCCTCCCACATTAATCTCTAATCATAGGCAGATGTCCATGGATCTTAAAAATGTGCCAAACTACCACTTTGCCAAAATATCAAACAGCAATTATTCTTCTTATAGCCCAGCCCAATGATAAGCCTTCAACAAAGTTGAGCAAAATAGAAAGTCTAATTCTGTTGGAACAAAAAGGTAGGCATTAACAACTAAGAATGTCTTCTACTAGCTTATGATACAGGATTTTTTGTATTGACTCAGATCACTGATAGATCCAATATACCACCATAGTTGGCGACAACAAATTCTGAGGTATAAAAATGTGTGGGACTCCATATCTGAATGCGAGATTAAAAACTAACAAGAACAATGAAATCTTCTTACATTTTTGAAATAAAAAAGATACACTATTTTTGCTGAACCCTATCTGTGGATATATTTTGAAGAAAACATGGTAAATCTCTAACCTAAATTTTTATTCCTTACCATTCTTGGCATATGGTCTCCAGTTAGTGGTGTATTTAGCTTCAGCATAAATTCAAGGGTTTTGTTAAATAAAAGCAATGCATATTCATGGTTCCATTATTTTTAAATATTTAACATACTTCATAGGCAATAAGACTATTAAAATAAGTAAGGAAAAAGCACAAGTATGGTGTTTTTCTTTCCTCAATGAATAATCCCTGGGTGATATCTTACTTAAGATTTTATCTTGACAGCATCTCTATATAAATCTCAGTAGAAGTTGGGAGAGAGTAAACAACAACATGAAATGTGTCGTACTTTTAAAACACTTTTTAAATGTATTTGTCATTATGGTTAATATAAACTGTCAAATACTGCTTGTGAATTCAAGATTTTGGGGGAAATCACTAGAAAGTATTCACTTTTGTAGTACATGTATCACAATAAATTTTTGTTCTCTACTATTCCAGAATTAGTCTAAGCTTTAGAATTGATATAAACTGGTAGCTTTATAGCAGAAACCAGAAATGTTTACCTATTGCCAGGCTATTAAAAAAAAAAACAAAACAAAACAAAACAAAAAAAAAACTTATACTGGAGAGCCATCTTAAGCAAGAAATGGTTTTGAAATTTTGTTTTACCATGCGCAGCTGGTACTATGCTCAAAACTTTAAAATCCATTGAAAAGACCTTGGACAATGATAATTATCTGCTCTGGGGAGAAAAAAAAATGGACTGATAACTGGAAAAAAAAATCAAAAACCTACATTTTTCTACTGCTGTCCATGCAATGATGAAAACAAAGTCTGCATTGTACTTCTCTGTGTGAGGATGTCTTACCCACACAAAATTGATCTGATCCACTGGAAAAGGTTTGGGTAGGAAAGATGCTTAATTTTATGGGGACTTTAGTGGGGATCTCAAGGCATATGTGGTGTAGGAGGAAAGGCTATTCTTTTAGTAAATGGTGCTTACGAGTGCAGATACTGTTAATGGTTTGTACCTTTGGCTTGTGGAGACTTTCAGACATGCCAGTTAGTTGAGCTAAGGAGTTCTTTGGCAAAATAAGATGGATTTTTTTTTTTAATAGACTACTAGCTTGTGATGAGAACTACTTTAGTCACTGTTCCTTCATATTTACAAGTTTTTGCTTTTGTGATAAGGTGCAATGATAGATAAAATTTTTGAAGGAAAGAGAGAAAAGATCTCCCAACTCTGGTGTATTAGTATTGGTAATACACTACTCACCTACCTTTCACAGGTGAATATCATTATCAAATCATTATCAAATTCATTCCTTGCTTTCTTTGAATTGAAAGGTTAAATCCTGGAATTCCTCTTAATTAGATCAGAGGATTTACTTATTTACTAGCTTTTGTTTGTCTTACTGCAGTTGTTTCCATGATTCCATCTCTGAACACAAGGTGTATGAATAAAAGATTCCTCCAGATGGTTGCGTATTTCAATTGATGACATCAAGTAATGTAACAGTCAATGGACCTTAGAAACTTTTTGACTTCAAGCTGGGCTAGTCTAGGTCTATTTTAGGAAGTCTTGGCAGAAAATACTTAAAAGTACGTTGAGGAGTTTAGTATAAAGGCAGAATCCTGAATGGTATCTAATGATTTAATACATGATCTCTGCCCTGGCTGTTAGAAAAGTCTTTTGTAACATCTAGTTGGAGTCCTATCGTTGTAATTTAAACAAAGTAAATCTTATTTATCCACAGTGGATAAAGAGAATGGCTTGTGGCCACCTTTTATGAAGTAAAGTAGCTTGGTTGTGTTTTCCCATACTCATCTGTCCTTTAGACTAAATAATCCTAATTCCTTTCAGTTCTTGTAAATTGTGTTTTCTTTAGTCATCCATTTTGCTGTTCTTCAGAGCAACCAAGAAACACCCATATGGCTTCAAGTGTGGGGTCCTCAATTAAATGCTGTATTCTAAATGAGGCCCTACCAGCAACAGTGGTTATTTCACGTTTTATAAACAATGTTTCTATTTATAAATTCCAGTTTGTCTTTTTTTCAAGTGTGACATAGTGGATCACAAACTAAACATGAGTCTACCATAATTCCTGCACTTTCTACAGAACTACCTATCTAGCATTTCACAGCTTGCCGTATATTTCTGCATATATATTACTCCTACATGGCTTCATGATTCTGCTTTCCCCTTATGTTTTATCCTGTTTTTAGACTATTCAGCTACATTTTCAAGATTATTTTAAATTTCAGTGATGTACTCCCTCATGGTTGCCTCTCCTACACCATAAATGTACTGACTTCTACCATGCAAACTAATGAAAGTATTGACCAATACCATACCCATAATGTAGCTGTGTGACTATGCTCAATACAAGTTTTCAGTTTGGCACTGAAGCACTAATAACTTCAATATTTGCCAACCATTTTTGCATGTGTTTTGATCACATATCACTAGCTTGCTTGTGAGAATGCCATGCAAAACAGTTTCCATGCTTTAAAAAGTCAAATAAGATGCTTAAACCTTAATGCTTTTTTCCCCCCCCCCCCCCCCCACAAAATGTGTATCTTGTCACAGAGTTAAAATACCTTTGATAGCACTTGTTACTGAAATGTCCATATGGGTTATTACTTATGGCTTACTCCTTTGTCAGAGGTTCACATTTCTGTCTCAGGTAAAGGCTGAGGACAGAATTTAAATTATTTTTTTTTGTATTCTTACAAGTAGTTTTCTAGAAATACAGATAGTTTGGAAATACTTTTTTGTTGTTGTTGTTTATGCTGAGATTCCCAAAGTACTTCTAGGAATTAGAGGCACATCTAAGCAAAAAGGGAGGGAATAACCCACAGACATAGAAGTGTACATAGACATAGTGTACACAATGAAAATCCCTAGAAATCTGGACAGCTTAAAGTTAGTTTGTCAATGCTACTAATACATTTTAAGTACCATAAAAGCACCTGCAACCTATCTGCACGTATAAAGCTGTCATGTGTGTAGCTACGTGTATATTAACTTATACTGAAATGTACACCAGAGATCTACAGCTGCACACATAAAAGGGCTGCCACTACCAATATAAACAATTGTATACTGAGTCAACTATTGAAAAAAATAAGCTACAGCTGTTGTCTTTTGTTCTATAACAACAAATTCACTAGCTGGTAACTGTATAATTCTATGTATAATTCTAATTCAGAGCTGATGCACATGGACTTTTATATAATGACTTCCAGTAGGGGGTAGCCTTTATTTATTGCCATTACTTGCCAGATTAAGCCAGTTACTCCAAATACTATGAAAGAGGAATATCTTAGCCAAAAAACTATTTTTATTATGAGTTTTCATGTATGAAACAAAAGCCACAGCTTTGCTATGCAGTAGAATGTCATTATTACTGTCAAAAAGCTTACCTTATCCTTCCATGCACATTGGGCTTACTGCCAACCGAGTAAGAAGCCTGGCACATCTTTTGTAGTCTGTTAGGAAAAAAAAACAAACCAGCATAAATATAAACATTAATGAAGTAAAAAACCTTTGCTTTTAAAAATCAAAATTGATAATGGCATGCAAATTATTGTCACGATTAAGTTTAATGAACACCTTAGTTTGCAACAATATAGAAGTCAGTTCCTTAGACTTAGAAAAGTAGTGTGTAAAAACTCCATAATGAGAGCCATGTCGAAAGGCGCACATAATTGTCTAAAGGCACATATAATTGTATGCATGGTATTTCTGCATGCATAATATCTATAAATAAATAGCATGAATGTGCTTACAGGTATTCCAAGTGTATGTATGTATAAACATTTACCCATCTGTGTATGTGCTTATATGTCGGGGTCTAAATATGTGAGTGTAGTATTTCCATGCTAGAGGATGAATAAGTAGTGCTCATCCATCTTGGAATTCCAGCCATCAGTGAGCAAGTGTCAACTTATTGGGGAGCTGCAATATTTTACGTTAACTTTTCTTCCTGGAAAAATTGTAAAACCAGACAAAAAAGGTGTCTGATAGAAACATACTGTATACATTGTGTTATATCAGTGTAGAGTAACGTCACCTGTATTTGTTGGTGTTTTTTTCTATATTCATAGGAACGTTGCCCATTGGCAACCACATATTATAAATTCATTCATAACTGTATCAAGTTCCATCTTGAAACTGGTAATTTATTTTTTTTTCATGGTAGATCTATTGTTGGTAGTTCTTGTTTTAGGTACCTTATTTATTTATTTAGATGCATTAATAATAAGGAGCTGTGTAATGATGAACAGAACCAATGCAAATCTGCAAAATTAATCAAATTGGTTTTTTGACTCCCCCCGCCCCCCCTTTTTTTTTAACATGGCCAATGGAAAGCAAATTATGTGAAAGTTGGTCACATACAGACAGGAGACTAAAGTAGCTCTTAGGTGTCTGTGCTACTAAGAAGATATGCCAACAAAATACGTTTATACTTGTTCCCACCTTGTGGCAGCATCACAGATGCTTTTAATTTCTTTATTGTCTTGCCTTTGAATGACATAAAATGTCAGTAGAATGAACAGTAGTTTAGAACATAATTTAGAGCATATAATAAGTTTAAACTGAAATCAGGATATTATCAAAAAGTAACATTATATTGTGCATGTAGAATTAAAGGAGGTTTTTTATTTCATGTTAGTAGAAGAAAGTTACTTTAAGAAGATGCTAGTCAGTCCAGTCCAGTGACTGATGTTTATTTTCTTAGGCATTATTTCTAAGAAACATCTTATGTTTCCTAGAGATGCCATGTTAACAGTCTTTAACTCACAGCATAGGTATGCTATAATTTCCATTTGTACAAATTATCCTCCATTATCCAGGCATTATGCTGGTGGGTATGTCACCTGTCAGAAGGACAAGGACTTAGAGGCCAACTAGGTTTTAGCTTCACAGCTTGAAGCACTTGGTTAGTGCTGAGTCAAATGATGTTTTTGATGTGATTCTTATGAAAAAGGTAATATGTCCATTTGCTTATTTAAGGCACCCTTCTTATTAAGAGCTCCATCACCATCCATGTAAACTGAGCGTGATCTGGTTAGCCATTATTCAAAAGTCTTTATCTCCAAGGTAGTCCTAATATGACGATTTAATGAATATGAAGAAAGTCTGCAGGTCTTACCAAATATGCCTTTAAAATATATTTGGCTGAAATATTTATTAATACTTGAAACTTGGAATCAGGAACTCCTGTTTCTATTCCCAGCTCTGCTACTGACCCAACTGGTTGACCTCAGAAAAGTAAAATAAAGTGTGCTTCCATTCTGAAAAGCTGCACTAAAATAGCATCTTCTTACTCAACAGGTCCACCTTGGTATGAGTCTGGAATCATATCTCCTGAGTGATAAATGTCGATTTCAGATTAAAATATGTATATATATATATATATATATATTTGCTGCCATATTATGAGATAACATAATATGAATTTTGTTACTTGTGTCCCTCAGCTGGTTGTTTGTTTTCATTAAGCCTCAGAAACATTACATTTTTTTGTGATATACTAAAGAGAAAGATTGCAAAGGTTCACTTTCAGCATGACTGGTAGATTGGTAGCTGAACTTTCAAAATGTGTAATGCCTTCAAAATATGTTACAGAATCACAGAATGGCTGAGGTAGGAAGGGACCTTTGGAAGCATCTGGTCCAACCCCTACTCAAGCAGGGCCACCCAGGACTATGTCCAGGAGTCTTATGGAGATCTCCAAGGAGGGAGACTCCACAGCCACTCTGGACAACCTGTGCCAGCTATTATATGTTTTCCATAAATAATGAACAGGAAATAGCCCCAGCTGAATTTCTGATCCTATTTTGAATTTGCAGCACTATAAGTTAGGTATGATAGGTTTGGGAAAGGAGTCACATGCTTCTATGAAAAACACCTTTGACTTCGAACAAACAAGGCACATGCATAAATAACTAAGTAACCAGTGTTTACAGTCATTCTACGCAGTCTCTTTGCAGTGAAAATGTTTCCATTTCCCCCACTGTAATGCTAAGGCAGTTTTAGCAAACAGGCTGCAGAGCACTACAGATTCTGCACTGCAACAAGTATACTCTAACATTGTATCACAGCAGGTATCCCACAGAACTACTCTACTTCAGAGTTTTCTGTTCTTTTATGAAAGTTAGCCTTTGGTTTTGGCACTTACATGCTGGGATGGTGCAGTCCCTTGTATTGTGATAAAGCCGATGAAAGTGTTTACTACATTTTGGGCTAAAGTAGAGTGGACCTGAAATACAAGGGAAAAATAAGAGTCAGTGCAGCTTACAGGAAAAAATACAGTTTATGGTATGTACACGACATAATGGATACCAAGACAAAGTTAAGACATACCTGTTAAGTGCTTTAAAAACTTGTCTTTCATCCTCAGATCTCTGGGAACTATTTCTGTTGGACAGAAAAAAAGCATAGTCACTCTGCTGTAGGAACTGTGCTTGCCAAGCACAGCATGAGAAAAATGAATAAATTCTGACCAGCAAACATCACTGCTACCTCCTGACAGATGCAGAGTGCTCAGAACTCATTTGCATACAATAGGCCAAATTGCAAGCTCTTGTTTTACATATGAAGCCACTGTAAAATGCACCATGAAAAACACTGTGAGGATGAAACAAGTAGTGTCTCTTAGGTGTGCAGTTATAAATGATGTTGTCTGATAACTAGGAATCAGATTTTAGCTCTCTATAAATTATATTGTCACGTTTACCTAGATTTAAATTCTTTACAACATTTTAGTGTATAGTTGCTTGGAAAAGGCTCCTCCCACTGCTGGTAAAGATCCAAAGATACATTCAAGTTTGGTTTTGTGCCTTCTAATTCTCTTACGCAACCATATCCATTCTTTTGTCAGAGGTATGTTTGTACAAGCACTGTCCTGCTATAATCATGAGACTGGATTGATCTACTTACAGGAATATTTTTTTTTCCCCTCTGGCAGTAAATAAAATTCACAGGAAATGATCCCAAGCAAATTGCTCTCTTCTGGCTCCCTATATTTGTGGTTTACCACCTCGCGTTTTGTGTTCAGCAGATGGCAAAATGAAACTGGTTTACTGAAATCCATTTTAGCCCTAACCCTTCCTTGTGTCTTCCTGATTTACAGCTATCTTTGATTGCTTTCCGTTACGAACTCTATGCTGATAGCCTAGTGCTGATTGTGTATGATACACTACATGGTGCTTTATTTATTTGACCATAAATGCCTGAGCAGCCTTTTTCATTCCCCTGGCACCTCTTATCAGATATAAAGCAGAGAACATTTCCATCCAGATCTGATTCACTTTTGAGGTTAGACACTTCTCGAAAGTCATTCTTCATTTACTTCTAACTTTAGTCGGTGTAAGTAAAATTGACCTTATCGTATTTGACCTAATTATGTCACGAAGAGCATTAAAAACACACATGCTTCACTCAGAAATTTCCCAGGGGACAGGCTCACTGGGAAAGTGATGCCAAAAGTGAGAGGAAGAACTTTAAGCAGTAGTTCCTTTTCAGAGTTGCTGGGAATAACTCCATTATAAGAATAAAATGTAAAATCCTGCTTAGGAGTCAATGACACCAGTACCAGCTATTCTGCTCTGAAGTGGTTTTATGTTTACATAGATAACTGATGAATACAAGCCAGATGTTTTGCACCAGTGTGCTGATGTTGGATGGCCAAGAACCATGCCAATGTTTCTTGCTGAGATTTAGAGTTGTGCGGATTAGAGTTCACTGCTTCATCTGGCCTCTTTAACTTTTCAACATTTACAAAACAAAATGTTCTCACTGTGCTGAGCTTAAATGGAACAAAATTGTCTTCCTCTGTATATTCATTAATCGTCTAGATGGGGAAGTAACATTTTCATGACAATCATCAACAAATGCAAATCATGAGGATATTTGAATATGAATGACTGAAGTAAAGGTACAACGGAACTTTATGAGATCAATAAAGGCAAAATAAATAGCATGCTAGGAAAATGAAAGCCAGATTGGAAGAAGGTGAGTGCATCTGCTGGAAATTATTCAGAAAGTGCCTTTCAGTAGGAGGGGTAAGAGGAGTGGCAGCAGCGCTGCAGGGGCTTGGGAGTGACAGCAAGCACTAAATGAGACATGGCAGCAGGAGAAGTCAAGTCAACTTTCAGCAGGATGCACAGAGGCACATCATGAAACTGAGCTGTAGCTATCCATCACTGCGTGGCTTGGTATGACTGCTCTGAACATCCAGCCCCGAGCATCTTACAAACACATGGGGGCTTTCACTGGAGGTTACAGATGAGTAGAAGGATGACTGAAGGAGTGACTCGGAGCATGCATAGCTTGTGTGGTGACAGAGGAGTGCTCTATATCAGTTCCCTAATATTTTTCAAAGGTGCTACCCTCCAGAATACAAAAGGCAGCACTAATAAGCAGGGTGAAAAGTTTAATGAAGCTGAGCTCTAGGACAGACTTCTCAATATCTCTAAGAGCATGGGCATAGTAGAGTCCTGCAGGGGAATTACCGCTAGGGTCATTTCCAAGAAACACTTAAAACTAGGCACATTTTAAAAAATGGTAAACTTCCAGGAGAAAGAGCATTTTCATCCCTTATTTCTTTGATCTCAGCCCATTTCACTGCTTTCCCTTGTTAATAGATTTTGTTCAAAGCCAACACACAGGAAGTCAGACTTTCAGCTGAGTACATTATCCAGACAGGCTCTGAGATGCGAATGGAGTTTTTCTATTCCAAATTTGCCGCCTGCGTCAGTTTTTGATACCAGAGAGAGTCTGCAGGTATTTTGGGTGGTTGATCCTCGATACAAAATTAGTAACCTGATGTGATGTCTGATTCCCCAAGGCACCCTACAGAAGGAGAAAGCTCTCCTCAGTCAGGGGCTGTGACTTACCAACTCTCTGCTCATCCTGGTACCCTCCGTAGTCTGCCACTTCCCTTCGGTCTAAGTTATAGTCGTGTTTGGAGAAGTACTGCACCCCACTGTCCTTCTCCAGGTGGTACCTCTTCAGTTCCTGAATGATCTCCATGATAAGATTTAAGAGGCTTTGCCTGTCCTTCAGATCCGCGGAGTCGCTCTTCTCTTTGCAATATCCCGCCGAGAGCATTAAGAGCACCAGCCCCAGCAGCCCAGGAGACCTCAGTCCGCTCATCGCAGCCTGACCCGAAGGGCGAGCGAGCAGATGAAGAGGAACGATCCGCTGCCGGCGGGGGAGGCTTCCTATTCCGCTGCAAGAGAAAAACGGGGGTGGGTTGCAGGTGGGGAGGCACACGGGGGGTGAAATGGGAAACACGGAGGGGGGGCCGGGACACCGAGCCCGCTCTGCTTGGTGTCTGCTGGGGCAGAGCAGCCCCGCCGAGCCGGGACACACCGAGCGGTGCCCAACTTTCCCCGAAGTTTTCCACCCTGGCCGGGCGCACCCCGCAGGCACAAGGGCTGCCCCACGCGTGGCGCCCCTCTCTGTCCCGTGCCAACTTTCCCGGCCGGGCCAGCGCTCCGGGACGGGGAGAAGGAGCAGGAGGAGGAGGAGGAGGAGAAGAAGGAGGAGGAGGGAGGCGGCCGGCCCCTTGCTGGCCGGGTTACCTGGCTCTCCGTGCCGCAAGGCGAGCTGTCTTCCCCGCGGGGGCCGCTCTCCCCGGGCAGCGGCAGCAGCAGCAGGGGCAGCAGCAGTAGGAGCAGCAGCAGTAGGAGCAGCAGGAGCAGTAGGAGCAGCAGCAGCAGCAGAACAGTCCGAGTTGTCGGCGGCCGGCCCGCCCGCCCCCCTCCCGTCCCTTCGCCACCTACTCCATCGCCGGCGCAGCCGCTTATATAGGCTATAGGATGGACATGAGACGGCAGATAGTATCGACTTGGAAGTGGGTGGAAAACAATAAAAGTCCACTTGGCAACCTCGGGAGCGTCGCTGCTGCACAGCCCCCCCCCCACCCCCCCTCCCCTTTCTCTCCCCCCCCCTCCCCGGTCCCCCCCGTCCCTCCCCCGGGCAGGGCTCGGTCGCTCCTCTCCTCGCTCCGACGTAAGGAGCCGGTCCCAAGTGTGTGTGTGTGTGTGTGAGCGGGAGGAGGGCAGACGGGGAAAGGGGAGGGTGTGTGGGGGGGGGTGGGGGGGGAGCGCAGGGCCCCAGCCTTTAATTAGAAACGCGCTGAGGAGGCGCTGAAATATTCATGGCCCTGGCGCGGCTCCCTCCGGGCGGGTCCCCGGCCCCGGTTTACCGGGAACCTGAGGCTCGGGCGGCGGCGGGGAAGGGGCGGTGTTGGGGCGGGGAAGGGGCCGGGGGCCGGCTGCTTTCTGCCGCCGCCGAGCGGGAAGGGCGGCGGAGCGGTGGCCGCGGGAGGGTCCGGGCGGTGCGGCGTCGCCTCTTCTGGGCAGGGGCAGCCCCCGGCGGCTTCCCGGGGCTGCCGGCGCTGCCTGGAAGCGCTCCCCGGAGAGCCGGGTGGGCTGACGAGGAGGAGGAGGAGGAGGGAGGAGGGAGGAAGGCAGCTCCCGGTAGGAGCCGGAGCCGTCCCGCCGTGCCACCGCCGCTCCCCGCTCGCTCCTTCTCCCCCCCGTTAAGCCCCCTCGGAAGGGGGGCTGCCGGTGAAACGCGATCCGGCTGAACTCCTTCTATTTGCTCTGATTGTGTGTATAAACCTCTCCCTTGGCAGCCGGGGGAGGAAAATAAAGGCAAATATAAAGTTGGACGGCGCGGAGGCAGCGCTTTCCAAGACGGGGTCGGGGCGGGAGCGGGGCCGCCCTGAGGGACCGGGCGCTGAGGGGCCCGGAACGGCGGGGAGGGGAGGGGAGGGGAGGAGAGGAGAGGGGGGAGCCCCCCGGCTCCCCCCCAGCGCCGTGTCCCGGCCGTGGCCGCCGTCCGCGGCGTGCTTAAGACACCCAGAGGCAAGACCGAGCAAGAGCGGCTCGGAAAGGAGTCCAGGAGCCTGCCCTCGGCTGGGCGCTGCGCTGCCTCGGCGCTCGGCAGAGCGGTTCGGCGCTTGGCGTTGGCTTGGCGTGGCGTGGTTGTGTTTGCACGCCGAGTCACGCCAAATATTGACTCTGGTTGTGCGCTGGGGTCACCCAGTGGAGGATGGCGAGGGGGAAAGGCAGCGCGCAGGCAGGTGTTGTGCTGTTGTGTTTCAAGGAGTCCTTCGTCTCCTTCGTCGGGAAAAGGAAGGTTTGGAGTCAGCTCGATGCCCTCAGCACGAGAAGGATGTGGGGCTGTTAGAGCAGTCCGAAAGAGGGCCATGAAGGTGATCGAGGGGCTGGAGCGCCTCTCCTGTGAAGAATGGCTGAGGGAGCTGGGGATGTTCAGCCTGGAGAAGAGAAGGCTCCGGGGAGACCTCATTGCGGCTTTTCAGTACTTAAAGGGGGCTTATAAAAAGGATGGAGGGTGACTCTTTGCTCAATCAGGTAATGACAGTACAAGGGGGAATAGTTTTAAACTAAAAGAGGGAGATTTAGATTAAAGGTTAGGAGGAAATCCTTCACTCAGAGGGTGGTGAGGCACTGGCAGTGGTTGCCCAGAGAAGTTGTCGATGCCGCATCTCTGGAGGTGTTCAAGGACAGGTTGGACAAGTCCCTGGGCAACTTGATCTAGTGGGTGGCATCCCTGCACATGGCAGAGGGGTTGGAACTAAATGATCCTAAAGGTCCGTTCAAACCCAAGCCATGCTGTGATTCTATGAAAGATTCTCCCCTGGCTTAAAACTACACTTTCTGTGGGATTTTTGGTCACGGTACCATAAGTAAGAAGTATCTTGCATTTCAAGTATGCACCAAGCAGCTTTGCACCATTCAGCTCACAATTGTTAGACCACATCATTCCTCGTATTTTAGACGTACCAAGGCATGTCCGTCATGTCTGGCATGGAGACCAGCTGCCATGGAACAACTTGTGAGTCGCTGAATGATAAGGTGTACGTAGCTTTCTTCCTCCTGAAAAGCTTGGACATATCAAAAACTGTGCATCAATCCATTTTATGAGGTAACTTCCACATGAATCTCAGAAAGAGATGTCTAGCATGGGCCAGAAACATGCCAAGGACAAATTAACATCATAGACAACCTCATTCCAGTTCTCAGGAATATATATATATATATATATATATTTTAATTAATTTATACAGACTCAAAGCATGATGGAAATATTAACTGAGATAGGAAGTAGATATGTAAACAGTATGTTGTCTTTTTATGCATACAGAAACTGAGGTAAGGGTCTGTTTTGATTTGCTTACACTGAGTAATACAAATATGTGTAATAGTTCCCATGATTTCAGTGCAGTAAAGCAAAATTTGCACTGATCGATTTGCAATGATAATTGAATATTCCACCAGGTTTCATTTTGTTAAGTACATTTCTCAATCTAAGCTGACTACCTAAACGTTAAGCACTTAAATGCTGCCAAGCTCCTGTTCCGCATACATATTGCCAAAACTGATCCTCAAGTGTTCCACCCACCTTCAGTCTGACTCCTAAGGCTTCTGGAGTGAGTAGGTGCACTGTTTGCCATTAAAGATCTTGGATTTCCTCCCTGAATACCCGGAAGCATGACTCCTATCAACACTTATCAGCCATTCTAACTAAGCACTCTAACACACTAAGCATTCTTCCAGGATTTATAAGATGTAAGCTCTAATCCCTTCAGACAGAGATGAAAGTTGAACACACCTTCCCAGCCAGGACAAAAACTGGTTTGCTTTCCATGAAAGAAAGTTGAGAGGGAGATACGAAATCCAAGTCTCAAAAAGCAACCTGAACCAGAGAGAGCAGATAATCGACATAGTGCTATTCAACCAGTATTTTGACATGTCGTGGGGGGACAGATTTCATTTAAAAACACCTGATGCGTTGTTTTTTTTTTTTTTTTTTAATTATTTTTACACGATGTAAAGTTAGTTGTCTACTCTGCAATCAAAATCTATAAATGTTATTTACTGGTAAATTTACTGGGAAATAACAATGTTATTTAATGTTCTGTCTTTAAAATACATGTTGTGATCCTCACAATAAGGACCCTGTGAAGTAAGCATACACAAATTAAAAGATCACATGCTGTATTTGGTGGATAGATCTAACCAGTATAATGTTCCCACATTCCCTTGGTTGGTTACAAAACAGAGGCACTACATTTGGAATTTGGAGCAAAAGCCAAGCAGAATTTTAGCTTTGTTAAATAACACACATTAGTCACTGTTTCTACCATGTCTACTCTATTGTGGCATGCTGACAGAGTACAGAAAAGATATCTTGACTTTTTTTACTTACATGGTGTACGTGAAAACAAGAAAATGTACCCTTCAGTTCTGTCATCTAAAACTGGTGAAATTTTCATGCTAAGAGCTTTACAGTTTCAAGCATGCTCTTGTTTTGGCTGATTATAACAGACATAAAGGTTCCTATCTATATTTAATAAAAGCAAGTGCAACATTTTCTGAAGTGATTGCAGAGCAAAGCTGATTGTCTACATCAGGCTCATAACCAATACAGCGTATGCTTAGAAGAAAATTCTGATGGACATTCATATGACTAGACTATGAAAATGTTCCTTTTTCTACTTTTTATTGACCTCAGAACCTCAAAACAGATTTTGAAATACATTTTTTTCCCTTAAACATCATAACTATTTACAATAATCTTAAAATTTGAAGTTACACTGTTGGGTTAAAGCAGACTTCTCACTCCTCATGAAAGAAAAGCAGTGTTTAATCTTCAGATTGTACGTCTATCTTGCTACAGATAAATACATGGCAATTTTTATTGAGTTAATTGAGTAGATATCTGCTGGTTGACATGGCAACTGGACTTCCAAAATATTCACCACATGCTTTATAAAAATGAGGATTTGATAGTCACAGATACTAGTTATAATTTAAGCTGCTTATCCCATATAAAAGTTAATAATTCCTTATTGAGGAAACTTTATCCTACCTGATGATTAAAGAATAATTACACAGGCAGGTAGCAAGCTGATTTTCTTTCTGGCCAGTGTCACTGTGTTATTTTTCTGTCAGTACGGTATGCAAGTAAGCATTATTTTGGAATCTACATGTATGATAGCTAGTTTTAAAATCTATGCAAAAATATACATTGCATCCAACAGATGATACTTTCCAAAATCTCTTCTCCAAGCTGTGAAAATGTATGATATGTTTTCAATATAATGTATTGTAATTCAGATAAAATAATATTTATCTTCCTGGCTCAGTCATCTCTGTGAGCCTCCAACTCTCAGAAGCAATACCCAATGACAGCTGCTGGGGAAAGTAAAGATGAAGCATTAAGAATTCCTATAGCACTAAAATCAACCAGAGAACTTGAACAAAAACTTCAACAGATGTTAAGGACATTAAAGCCAATTGAGTATTTAAGGGCTTTCCCCAACTTCCTACCTGATGCAAATGCCAACAAGATTAAAATCCTATCAACCGTCAATGCAACAAAAACTGAAGAACTTTGATATAGTTCCTAAATGTTTTATTGATATTACAAACAGGGCCAGCCTGGTATTTGGCAAAAAATTTTAAAAATACCACCAACAGATTTCTGGCTATATCTTTTCTCTGTGTGTAAATCCAAGGCTAAAAATGTCTCTGTGTTGGCCAACAGTCATTAAAACAGTTGCAAAATTATCTTAAAGAGTTTTACAATTTTGCTTCAGTGCAAATCCTACTGAACCATCAGGAGGAATTCAAGCCTTATGAGAATAGTCTCACCTTTCTTAGCCACCTTTCGCTGAGTGCAAAGTTTCCCCTGAAATCTCAAAGTCCAGAGACCACCACTCTGAATTACGTATGTAGTTTTTCAGAGATACTTTAGTTTGCAGAGTAAGGATAAATGCCTCAGAGAAGAAAGTCAACCTTCTCTTGACTATTGACTATGGGGGGAATGGGACACTAACATACACCAGAAACCTAACTTTTAAACAGTTAAGAGAGGGCAGGAGGTTAATTGCATTAAAAACAAGCAAACAAACAAAACCATATATTTTAGGCCATAGGCAGTTCTATAGCTACTGTGCAGCAGTAAGCCTACTGCTGTATGTAAGCCTACTTGCTACTGTATGTTGATTGCTGACTTAAATCTGTTCACTTAGAGTTATATAGCTGCAGCTGCAAGAAACTGCTTTTCCATATCAAATTAAGAGTACGAGTAAAAGCCCTAGATGATGTCTCAGCGATAGAACGCATTACATTTGCTGGCCTGCTCTGATCTCTGTGCAAAAGGAAAGAGGATGGTTTTGGTGTACATAAGAAAGTAGTTTTAGAGGCAGAGTAGCTGCTGCCTTCATTCCCAACAGTAGATCTTAACTTGAAAAGACAAGTGAATCACATGTGTTTTGTAGAGCCATTGGTGATAAATGATAACATATTTTGGTAGTACAGCCTAAATTTGAGAATGTTATCTCAATGTGTGTTTGCACCATTTCTGAAAAGATTTACGCTGAAAAACAAAGCCATCTTAGGCAATGAGAAGGTATTTCACTCATTATCAGCATCTAAATGCTATGCACAAACAACTAGAACTTTTAAAAGCTGTGGTACTTTTTTCCTCCCTTTTTCCTCTTTTGGATCATCAGTAGGCAAATGTGCTACTCACTTTCTGAGCTGCCTCTGTGACTGGTGGTTCACATGTAGAGCATACCTATCAACAAAATCATGGTCTAGAGGCTGCTTGTCTAGAGGCAAGCATACTCTTTAAGACCACAGTCCTACAAAATAATCAGTGGTTCTGTCCTTCCAGAAACCCTCATTGCATTCCCCATAGGAATGCACACTGGTTGCACATACATAGGAAAGTACACTGCAGCCTGTTTGTGACCAGCTTCATAATGAAAAAATGCTGCCTTCCAGGTAAAGTCCTAAAGTTTACTCAGCAGCAGCACAGAAACATAAAGAATGATCTTGATCTAAGATTTTGACTCCTAGCCTTTCTGCACACGTTAGGTACCGAATCACTTCAAGTCCACTTGAAATTGCCCACTAGCCCATGTGTTAGTATTGTCTCCTCTTGCGTGGAGGACTGCTGTCCTTTGAAGGAAAGAAAACATCTTGAGTCAGCCAAACTGCAGGAAATCCAGGACCTGGCATATACAGGCTACATTTGTAGGAGTAAATACTATGTGCTCAAGACCATTGCTAAAGACAGTGCCAGCTGGCACAGGATAGGCCACAACCCATCCTTCTTATTCCCTGTGAGAGGACAGCCTTATGCAAACTACTCATTACTTCCTGGACTGCCTAGCTTCCCAACATTACCACAGAATCTGGAATAGGGAGAGTTGTCACAACCACGTGTCAGGGACCACTCTAGCAATCCAGCAGCATACACAGCTGGACTGCAGTGCCAGGAGCCCTCCCTGACAGTGTTCGGCTTTGTCTTCTGGTGTAGGCACAGTCTGTGAGTTCTGCCTGTATTGCAAGGGTGGATGCAAGCAGCTTCAAACCAGTCGTCCCTTTCAGGTCTCCTACCAGCTGGAAGAAATTGCAAGAGCTTTTTTGCATCATGGCTTAAACTGGAGTAAAGCAAGCATCAGAATCTGGGAGCTCATAAGCAGCTTCAAAAATATGGTCAGGCATCTGTACACAGCCTCCACTGGAGGCAGTAAAGAATCAGTGTAAATAAGGAAGAAACACAGTGACATCAGTTTAGTTGCAAAACAGGATCTAAAAATATCTCCCCCCCCCCCCCTTTTTTTTTTTCTCTCCACCTTCCATACATTGTCTGTTTGAGCATGAGATTTTTTAGATCGTGTATGGCAATGGACCAAAATAGCCAATATCTTTAGTTGTGGCCTGGGGGGAAACAAAAATTAAAAAAATAATATTGTATGACCTTGAAAAGATGGTCTTTTTCCTAAGGCAGAAAATGAGTTTGCCTCACATTACATTATTTTCAGCAAGCTGTACTGTATTTACTCAACATTTTACTACTGCAATTGCTCTCGTCAGCCTCTTTTCTCATCTGATTTCCCTCCAAAATTTTCTTGTCTATTTTTTTTAATGAAGAAATTTGCACACATGACAGAATAGTACTGTTTTGGGACCATTTGAAATGTTCTATAGATCTGAATTTGTATTATTGTTATTATAATAATTTTTGTTATTATAATAATTTTCTACATTTTAATCTTAGAGCTAAAAGACCAGGTTTGTACAAATTTGTCTCACAGAACAATTTGGCAGTAATGCAAAATGGTTCAGAAGCTTAAAATTTACTTGGATTTGACATTCATTACAAAATGAAGCCAATCTTCAATTTGCATGTGTTGTTTTAGTTGTTGGTGTTAACATTCACAGTGTTAAACTTTCATATTCCAAAAATCGCAATATACAGGTCTTTTCTACCATCTTCACTCCAATTTGGTTTTGGTTTTGCATTGCAGCTAGGTGAAGAAAATAGTAAAAAAAAATATAAACTACACACATATAACTATGATTATGTTGTTGAATTTGTACTTATTCACTATCACCAAATTCTAACTGATGATTCACTATTTATATTATTCATTTAGGTTTTACATGGAGTTCAGCCTGGATAATGAAAGCATTCATTTTCACCTTTTCCAGTTGGCACTGTCATCTGGGGAAGTCTTTATGCATTTTTATAATGATGTAGAGGAAAAAAAGTACCACAAGGGAAAAGCTTTTGTCTTAAAAAGTTAATTTCCAATTAAAGTATTCAACTGAGAGATTGTTACTCTTGTATGCAAATTCTATGTTTTTTTTTTTTTTTTTTTTTTTTTTTTTTTTTTTTTTTTTTCTGGTATACCAAAGAATTTGCCTCTGTAGTGAAAGAAATGCAGGTGGACTTTTATTGCTGTCATCAGGTACTGACCATAGATATGTTTACACCCATCTTATATTTGTTCTACAGTGCAAATTTAGTGGAACTACCACTTCGATAGTTTCTGTTCTGTCAGCAGATGAAGTCAGATGTTTCTAATAGGGACTGTCATAGAATGAGAATGTTCTTTGATTAGTTTTGACCAATGCAGATGTGACCTTTGCAATTATTCTTTGTGAGGAAAAAAAAAAAAAGGGGGGGGGGGGAATTTTAGAGTAAAAAAATTAATTAATAATTATTGTAATTTCAGACGGAGCTATTTGTTTCCTTTTCTTTGTTGTTTTCTGGTTGTTAGAGGAGCAAGAGGACAGTATTCAAAGGTTTTGACTGTAAGCAGTTGTGATTAGGCACTAGATGGATCTTCCATTTTCTGGAAAAGTTTTCAAAAAAAAGTTTTCTGGAAAACATGTCAAAACATCTTTCCTTTGATTTGAAGACAGCCTCATAAAAAAATATTGATGGTGGAAAGTAAATAATAAAGATAATAAGGAAATCACAGCGTATGCTATGATTTTTTCCATAATTAAATGAGGTACCCATCTAATTCTTTAATGGGAGCACTCTTGGGAGTTCCCCAGAACAATGACTAGTACAAGGAACATCTGGAACAGAATGTCTTTTGAATCAAGACTTGAAAGGTTTTCCAGCATCTTTAAAGCTTGAATCTAACTAGATTTTCCAAAGTTTTTATGTTCTTGGCTCGATGATGTCCTGCAACTACTGACTATGCCAAGAAACTTGATTTTGACGTTGACTGTTAAGTCTCTGAAATCCTCAATTGATTGACTGAAGCAATCTGTTTGGTGGGACCTACTAGGAAGATGTGTTTGCGATTTATCAGCGGTTGATAAAAAGCAAAATATTTCTGCAGAAATTTGCTTTTAGGTGAGCAGTTGACTGGGACACAAACAAACATCAGAAAGAGTTCTGGTTTGTATGTTCATGGCAAAAATAAGCATTTTAATTTCATTCTTCTTAGTATGTATTCAAGGTGAGAAGGCAACAGCAGAATAGTTATCTGCCAGCAGTGTACCCTGTGAGAATGTCAAGTGGATCTGGTAGTTTTCTACAGGATACTTCAGAAAAAGAAACAATATTCCAGTATTGATCATATGTGTGCCCGGTGCAAATGGATGCTCTGATTAGTTGTTCTAGGTAATGTGGAAAACAGGTACAATTTTATTGACATGAAAGGGAAACTGCATGACTCTTTCTTATCATACCCAAAAGGAATACGTACGGAAGATCAAACTCAAGTGATTTTTGACCCAGTGGAACCACGTAAACCTTGAAGGTCCTACTTCTCTCAGTTGATGAAATATCCATGTACTTAATCAAAGAGTCCTACTGAAGCCAGCCCCAATGAACTATTCAGACATCAGTGGATTATTCACAGATTACTGGAAGATAGCAGAGAGAAATTACTGTGCTTACTTGCCCATTTTAATAGATTTTCATGTTTTTCAAGGCAAGAACCCCTGATGACCTATCTTGTTCCAATTTAGATTAAAATGTTTCTTTTGACACTTTCTACAGCCCTTAAAATATTTTTATGTTCTTTTATGTGTTTCTTCCATTTTTTTTTCACAACATCTTCTTGTGATAGGAAAAATCAAGAGTTCATAGCATGCCAGTATCACCACTGCTGTCTTTGGATTTACAGTTTCATATATCTCGTTTGCAAACTCCAGTGCAAATTCATCCTATCATTTTGCTACAGGTTACCACTGAGTTCTTATACTAGTAACACATATTTAACTCCTTAATAATATGATATCTGTGTGGTTACTTTTGTCAAGAAAATCTACTGTGTAGAAGTCCATCTCGTCTTGTTCAACAAAGCCTATTTTTAATAAAATCTTTTTTGAATGACATTAAGTAGAATCCCATCTTTTAATTGTTTATTTTAATTCTATTAATTTACGGAATTAGGCTAATCAATTAGCATCCATATCACTCAATTTCCTCATCATGAATGGTGACAAGAAAAAAAAAGGTATTTTCAATCTCCTATGGTTTCATTGTCACTGTAATAAATAAAATAAAATAAAATAAAATCGGGAGGCCAGATATTTCCTCAGCAAGCAATTAAGTGTTACTGGAAACATCTTATGAGCCTGTAAGATATTTATCTGTTTTTGATGTTGTCTAATATCTTTCTCAGTTACTAGTGAAGTAAGATCTTTATCTTTCCTTTATTCCTATGTGATCCATGTATCTTATCCGGCTTCCTTCTAAAGACAGAACAAAAGTATTAATTGAATAAATGTTCCTTTTCTACATTATTAATAATTTAACAATTCATATCTAGTTAAAAGGCCCGTTTCATTGCTATGATTCATTTCTTTTGCAGTGCATTAGAATTCCTCACCCTTATCTGTGCCACGAATGGATTTTTTTCCTATTGTTATCCGTTTTCCTATATTTCAGGTGATTTTAGCTGCCTATCATTTTGTATTAACACAGGTTTTGTAAAGAAAAGTCATGCCTAACATGTTGTGTTGGTTTTCTTTTTTTTTTTTTTTTTTTGAAGATTCTACATGTGCTAGGGAAATCTAGCTGATTTTGTCAACAAACTTTCTCAAAATGCTCCTACATTATTATTATTATTATTATTATTATTATTATTATTATTATTATTATTATTAATAATAATAATAATAATAATAATAATAATAATAATAATAATAATAATCCAATAAGAACCAAAGCCTTTGCATAGGTAAATAATCTACAATGCAGAAAAGAGAGATTCAACTAAGGAGTTGATTTTCACAGTGCAAGAAGACTTTAAGTAGAGCTTTTCAGGGATTGGAGCTATGATTGGTATTTTCTAGATGAGATTTTCGTAATTTCCTGATTTCACAGATGAGACATTCATTGGAAACTGTGACAGCGTTTACTGATACCAAGCTAATCAGGAAAGTCATACTATGAAAAATCAGAAAAGAACACTATGAGACTAAATGAGTGGTGACTATAATGGAAGATGAAACTTAGTATTGATACATCCAAGTAAATTGTATGGGAAATCTAAATTTTACACAGAGAGTAGATTGAGCTCTGAGCTGATTACTATTCTTACGGAATGACATCCTGGAATCACATAGTTCTGTTAAAAATGTCATCTCAGTGCTCAAAATCAGATAATACTAAGAACTATTAAAAAACAAGCAAACAAACAAACAAACACAACAGAGAACAAAATGAAAACTGCTTCTTTATTTTCCATGGAGGGTGGTGATCTGCAGCTGTGTTGCATCCTCCTTCCTCATTGCAGAAAGATAGACTAGAACTGAAGAAGGTTCAGAAAAGTTTAACAGAGGTGACTTGAAATAACTTCTGTACAGGGAACAGCTAAATATATTAAGACTGTTCAACAAGGAAATTATATGCTAAAGGGGTACATTATGTTCTAAAGGGGTACATGATAGAGGTCTATGAAATCATGAGATTACTCAATGACATTAGTTATAAATGACAATGACATTAGTTATAAATGACAATGACATTAGTTATAAAGTGTGACAGAGATGAGACTATTGACTGTGGTATATCTGATGCCATGATTATCTTTTGTGGACGTTGAAGCATTTTAATGTCCTTACTGAAGGACAGTAGGCTGACCTGGGGCTTATCTCTTGCATGGTCTACAACAACTTTAATGGGGAATAATATTGTAAGGGTAACTAACTCCCATGTGAAATGAACTGAGAGGCTAATCTGCTTTATAAGGTGCCTCTTTCCTTTTACTGTGCATTAAATCAGTTCTTAATCATAGGAGTTTGTTGTGAAAACATTTGATATGTGTTCCCCAGCCTTGCTGTCAGGATCCTGAGAACACCAATGCCTGTGCAATCTTTCTTTCTTTCTGACATGTTTGACCACCTGTGGTGAAGACCAGATACAGTGAAGCCACGTAAACTGGGATCGCTGCTGTGAAGAGAGTTGTGTGAGATCGCTGTGAGAAGCTATGATGGAGACCTCAGGAATTCAGCTCAGGAGCTGAATTTCAGTTCAGGCCCTTGCCCCTGGTCCTTTTCTGAGCATAGGTTTGCCCATGTCTGGCTGTGTGCTTGTCTGTGTATCATGCTGACTTGATCTTGCTTGACCTCAGACCTACCTTATCACATTGAACTTATCCAGTGATCACTGAACTATTGGTTGATTCTAGTTACTGTCAGTAGATTTTTTCTGCTCTTGGGTACTGTGGGACTGTCTGTCCTTTCAGTCAAGTTACTGCTCCATCTGCTTTCCTCCCAGCTTTCCTCCTCCTGCAGAGCAGCCCACTTTTTCTGCTCCTTGATAATGTCTTGCAATAACACTCTACCAAGTCCCAGAAGCTGCCATCTGTCAAAATAAAAGTCTTTAATAACAAAATAAATGACAGTATAGTATATATAATAATAGAAAATAATAAACATATAATAAATAAATAAATAAAAATAAAATATTAATAAATAAAATAATAATAAATAAAATAATAATAAATAAGACAATGCAAAGGACTTTTTTTTGCTGTTGTTGTTGTAAGTATGTTAATCCTATACCATCCATATTGAATAAATAATTCATGGAAGGCAGTTGTGACGGCTCTGAGGAATTGTTAAGCTCAAGAAACATACTTACTATTCAACTTTTCACTCTTCTTTTACAATCTAAGCCTGAATCCAGCACTGGTTCTTCTTCATTCAAAATACAACAGCCTACTTCTGGTTAACTTCTGTAAAGATCTTCACCTAGATCTTTGTTCCTTCTTTCATCCAGCAGAAGATTTAGGTTTTGGAAATTGTACTGTGTAGAAATCAAATGTTAAACTTCTTAACAGGGACCTGTAGCAGAAACATAGTTCACCCTGTTGAAATGTTATAAGAATGTAACAGTTAAGTGTTCTTGAGTCCTTGCTGTTATACTTTATTATTTTAACCATAATGATAAGCAAAAGCAAGCAAACAATATTTAGCACAAAACTTTGTCTCACTACTTCTTCCTAATACTTTTCCTATTCAGTGGACCTTGTAAGATCTACAAATAAAGTGAGCTTTTCAAACTGCCTGTGTTGAACACTCACATTCAGCCCAAACCCATCTTTACTATACTGAAGGGTACTTGCAGTGGCTAGAGAAACAGCTATTAATCATTTACTCTATCAAATCCAGCAATCTTCTCATACTGAATTTATGTCTGTTATGCTGGCAGGTGGAACCTTTACTAAAACTGCAAGCTTATCATTTTCAATAAGTCAGTGATCTTGAGAATTCAATATATGGGAATTACAAACTGGAAGTAACTTCATTGAACATATCCACCTCTGTCAGTTCAAGTTTTGCTTTTAAAAGTTTTTTTCAAGTTTTGCTGTCAGTTCAAGTCTTGTAGAACTCAGTAAAAGTTAAATTTTTACCGTGTCTTACATTGTCACCTCACACCTTTTTCAAAATCCTAGGCACTTAGCTATGGCCAGGATATTTCATTCCTCCCTAAATCCTTAGGTTGGATATTAGTGCCCACCAGTTTCATAGCATTATAAAGTGAGACCGGGTAGCTAATAATACAGTATTGGAATAAAGGCTCATGTTATTGGAATAAAAGCTGGTGCAAACAGGAGTGGGAGAGTCATGGTTTCTTCTGTGGCAGTTATGACTAATACATGCAAATTGAGAGCAAAGATTAGGAACAGTGATGCACTTAATGCTGGCAGAATAGACACTGAAGAATTTGATTTTGCAGGCATACTGCAAGTCACGCTGAGCTAAGATGAGGGTTGAAACCACCAGGACAAACACTTTGTTCTTGTTTCTGGTTAAAAGTAGATATATATTTTGATTTCAGGGTAAGGTTCAGGAGAAAGAAGATACAGGTATTCCAGACCCAGCTTTCATCCAATTTCTGCATGTCCAGCAATAACCTTAAGAAATAAATCACTCCTATTAAACTTAACCTCAAAATTGGAGGAGAGGGACTGGACAGAGTTGAAAACAATACAAAATACAGCTATGACGCCAATTTTTCATCATCTCTTCTCCCCAACATTACTACCAATAGAGGTTTTACCTTCAGATTTATTAACAGCCTACAAATAACCCAGGACTCAACTGTAAGGTACTAGACCTTGCCAGGTCCAGCTCAAATCCCAGTTTGCCAGGTAGCATACCTTGACAATATAATGCAGTAAATTCTCATTTTGGCTTAACCCCAACCTTTTCCTGTATCTTAACTGCATACTAGCATTCTGAAATAGCCACAGAACTATCTGCTAGATGATGCTCATTAGAGACTTCTTCCTATGGATGAGACTATTGTTACCAGAATAAAAAAAAAAAAAAAAAAAAAAAAAAAAAAAAAAAAGAATCAGGATTATGATAACAGATTATGATAACAGATACTATAGAGTGGGATAATGGCTTTATCTTTCCTGCCAGATCTGTAGAACTAAAATTGTAGCTGCTTTTCATCTGAATGAGAAGTTAAGGTTAGTTCTGCAAGGAGAGGGATCTTAGTTCTATGAAAAGGTGGAGCCTGAGCTAATTTTATCATATATATACCAATATTAAGAACAGCAGGGACTGAAGTCTTTTAGCATGTATTTTGCAGAGGCAATGAGATTGAATGTTGTTAGGAAAAAGAAATACTTCTTTTGAGTCTTTAGGTATGATGGTTGCATTTTAGGAGTTACTGTTCTAATGAGGATTAGGAATAGAAATAAATTAAAGGTAAGAGAAACAGATGAAGAAATTGAGTTTGTTGCTAGGCCAATAAGGAGCCAAGAGGCTCTGCTGAGGAATTTATGGACCCCTAAAGCAAAGCTGAGGGAAAGATTTGAAATTTGAAAAAAACTTAATTCCCACACCATTTGCCTGGGTAAATGGTTTTATATTTTATTTGAAAATACTTCACATAAATCTAGGATGGACGCTGTAATGATTGTAAGGCAGCATAACAGTTAATAAGTGACTGACAAAAGTTAATTGCTGCATCCTGTATGGACTAAAACAAATCCTGTCATTTAGAGGAAAACTGTGTTTAATGCTAGAGAAGGACTGATGTCTTAGTTAGAGAATGGTACAGAAGATGCCAAAAATCTGTTTATAGTGGATTTGAAAATATAAATATCACAGGGCTAGGGTAGGACTTTAGCAATAAAAGTGAGTGGGTTTTCAGTAAATTTGAGGCAGGTTTAAGTTACAGATCCTTACTTATAGCAACTTTTATACCTGTGTTATAGATCAGGAACTATAACTCAGGACCTCTAGAAGTGATCAGAGATCTCTGATTAGACCTCTAGATCCAAGACGTCTGATCACAATATAGTTCTGCATCTTCTGCATCAAGATGATGGATAGTTTTGGAAAGTCTAGTATCTAATATTGATGTGATTGCTGGTAAAAGTAGGTTATATATTTCAATTATTATTGTTTGTTTGTTTGTTTCTTTTTACAAAGAGCCCACATCTCTAGTAGTTCCTGATCTTCATCTTCAAATAGAAATAACATATTAACCAAACTTTAATACGAGACTTGTTGGCTATGTGCTTCTGTATTCATTCTAACCTGTTTGACTGTGCTAATCATAACGTCTCAGGCCTTCAAATCATACATAAGGAAGTAAAAATTCAGTTTCTGCTTTCCAGAGATAAGCTGCCACCCAAATCTTTTTTGTCTTCTACAGTTATGGACCATGTCATGCATGAAGCAGGGGATATTTTTAATGTACATCCTTATATTATATACATATCTTTATTACAAAATACATGAATCTGTTTTTCATAACAATATGAGAATTGTCATAAAATGTTTCACGGTCCAAAATAAACTTTGCCAAAATTTCTCACATAGATTAAACAATAGACTTTGCATGACCGATTCACCATATCAGCAGGGTTGCTCTCCACCTTCAGAATTAAAAAATCAATACTCCAATCTTAATTCAAACCATATTATGTTTTCCATATCAGAGATATGTTTCTGGCTTTTCGCAGATGCTTCATTGCATTTTCTATTCATGAGTGAGTTCTTAAATGACATAACATATCCAGGAGATTTTCTAACCCAGAACCTATGCTTACTAAAAAATGCTCAATGTTCTTTTACTTTATCATAATACAATATTACACAGACCTTGGGATTCATGGTCAAAATCAAGGTTTTTTTTTTTTGTTTGTTTGTTTTTTTCCCTATAGAAACAGTCCAAATTTTTACTTGAAAAAATGTCAACATAAAACATTTTCTCTCACCTTATATGGTAAAGTATATATGTATATTTTGTTTTATGCTAAAGTATCAAATTTTAAAGTACTTCCTTCATTTCCCTATACTGTGTAATTAAAAACTGTTTTGGATTTATTATCTGTCTGTTTGGAAAACAAAAAAATCACAAAATTAATGTTTGCATAATTGAGACCTAGAGCTTTAGATTCTGAGATGTTAATTTGTGTTACCAATGTATCTTACACTTAAAATGAAGATATTCTACTGACAATTTCAGCATCAATAAACAAGTAAAACATAGGTACTACAAATATACATTGATTTTGTACTTAATAATAATAATTGAGTGTATCATTGCATGCTCTGCTCACAACTGAATAAATTTAGGAAAAACATAGATGATCATTTAATAAATATAAAGAAGTTAAACTGAGATAACACAGGAAACCTTAATTTAGATATTTCCCAATTTTCAATGTAGAATCAAGTTTTTATCCATAAGGGTGAAGATCTGTCCCCTTGTTTTTATATGACCCAGGAAGATGTGGGTACAATTCTAATGCTTGCCTTAGCCCTCCTAAGACACAAAGGTGCTTTATTTCTTTTTGCCTCTGACCATGATAAAGTTTAGTTATAGTTGGGGTCTTTTCAACTGTTACTGATGTACAAACAATCTCTTTTTATTTGAGATCACTTAGTAAAACTTATAGCCCTGTTAAGCTTAATAAATAAACTTTTTTCCTAGCAAAGCCTTAACCTCAAAAGTTCTTCTTTAGAAACAAAAGCATAGAAATGCATCTTATGAATATTTATCCTACATTTATTTCAACAAATACTTGTTTTTCTTCAATTGTATTCAAATGAGATGAAGTTATGAACACTACTGCAGTTTAAATGTAAAAAGCTCTCTATTAAGAACAGTATTATCATAGTCTTGCCTTATAAAATAACTGTATTATCTCTACCAACTGCCCTATCTCTATATAGCCAATGTCTTTCCCAACATTGACCCTATCAACTAGTTTGTATTTTAATCAGTTTTGCAGCTGGTAGCATGGCAACAAAACTTTTCTTTTTTTTTTTGTATACAAATTTTTTCACATCTTTGTATTTCTTCATTTAGGAAAGGCAGAATTTAACTCCCTAAATGTTAAATTAACAAGCAGTCTTCCTTTCCCTAAAGCTTGCCCATTTGGCACATGCTTACTCCATACAGATGAAGTATGGAGAACTCTGATCACAAATCTTTTACTTCTGTTTCACCATGTGGCTGAGGTTGGTGGTGAGCCATTACAAAGTCCCTTGTCTAAACAAAGCCTTTGCAAGTGTGTACAATTTTGTGCCATGCTCTGCCAAGCCTGATTCAATCCTTCTTCCCCTCTTTATAGCAGTGCATAGCTACAGCCCCCGTCTCAATACCAGAGAACCTGAATTGTATACCATATGCAGCCCAGGGAGTGATCATGAACTCCATTGGAAAAAAAATAAAAATATGTGTATATATTCACATGTATGAGAATATTATTTTACAGGTTGCTTTGGCTGGTGTTAACCAGGCATTTTGCATCTCTTGAGAAGCTGTGCTGAGAAAGAACAACTCTAGGTGAACTACCTGCATCAGTCTAAGATGTGTCTGTGTGTGGATGCGGGTCCCCTTCAGACTGAAGAACAAAGTGAGGTCTACCCATGCTTCACAGAGGGTGTTTGAGTGCGTACACACATTTGTGCACTAATTAGGAAAAGATGGAATGATTGCATTCTTAGTATTTCACTGAAAGTAAACTATTTTATGATTCTGTGATTCTACGATTTTATGAAAGAAGACATGAAATCCCTAGCTCTTTGACAGCATGGACATGTTCAAAGACATGCTTTTCTTCTAATAATTTTTCTAACAGTTGCTTTGAGTTGGCCTCTTCCGTGTTATTTATTTCGGGTCCTATTCTGAGGTGCCCAGCATCCCAACTACTATTGAGAGACCAGATCTGAGTTTAAGTTTTAGAGGCCTAGAAGTTAGTTGCAAAGTGTAACTTTAATAGGATCTAACCTAACTATGACAATAAAAATAAATACATAATAAATAAAGAATAATAAAAAGGTGTGCAAGAACCAACTGAAACTTGTACTTTCACTTACTGTACTTTCTACTTACTGTATTTAATAGAGTTACCTGTCACAAAGGGAAGCTTACTAACTGGTGTATTTACTTCCTTTAATGTTTACTGTCTTCTGAAAGATTTTTTTTTTTCAGGTTTGTTTCCCTTATTCATGTGTAAATTCTTACTGAAGTTCCATCATAAAAAAGAGATAAATGTGGCGAATATCTGCAGCCCTTATATGTTCATATTTAAAGATGTCTGACTAGGCAGTACTTAAACCCTACAGGCGTTTTCTTCCTAATAGAAGACATCTGTTGAATGTGTTACAGGGATCAGGACTCCATAAGGCTAACAGGAGTTTTTCTTTATTTAGAATGAAAAAAGTATGGCAGAAGCCCCTTGGCAATTCAAAATGCAAGAATATATCTGGACTGTTTCTCCAAATCCCTCACAGTATGTGAACTAATTTTGCAATTAGTAATGGTTTTTAGCTGAAGTTTTTTTTTTTTTTTTTTAATAAACTGTTTTATTTGTCTCTAGACTTTTTAACAGGAACAAAAGGACAAAATACAGATGTGTGAACCATAAATTATTTAACAACTCAGGATTTTTTTGTCTGCAATTTGGTTATCTATCTATGCTTCCAAAATATTCCATAAAATTACCTCTGCTATTTCAGGTTACAGGTAGAAATAGTAGTATAACCTTATATTGCCAGATGACTCCTCTCTTGACAGAACTCTTTTCCCCATCTCACATCATTTGCTTAATTTTGGGTCATAACATGTGGGAAATCATCTCTGAATTGTTATTTAAATAAAACAAGGATTAATTAAGTTAGAGGCATCAAAGAAGCTAACGGAAAATCCTGCCCTTTGACTTGTGTTTCAAGGACCAAAGGAAAGTGATGAGAACTCTCTAATGCTGCCTTTCCTTCTCCATCTGGTATGCTCTAGTGGCACACCACAGGGGACTGGTGTCTACTGTATTCTTTGTGAGCTGTTGAAGCTAAAATGTTCTGGAAAATAATGTTTGAAAGCAAATTTAATCATAAAAAGGTCATAAGTCTGTTATATTAAAGGCTCAGAGAAATAGCTAAACTACAGTGACTTTGTATATAATCTATTCTTTTATACCTAAAGGGAATTCATTTGACCAAGCTTAGCTCTCATGCAAAAAGTTTGTCAAAGCTTGTCAAAAGTTCTAGGCTCCTCAGTACAAGAGACATATGAGAGACAGTCCAACAAATGATCACAAAGACCATTAGGGTACTGGAGCATTTTTCCTATGAGTAAAAGCAGAGAGAGCTGGGACTCTGCAGCCTGGAGAAGAGAAGGATCAGGGAATCTTCATCAGTGTATATAAGTACCTGAAGGGAAGGTGCAGAGAAGATGGAGCTAGGCTCTTTTCAGTGGTGCCCAGTGACAGGACAAGAGGCAATGTGCACAGGAATTTCCTTCTGAACATCAGGCAGCACTTCTATGCTGTGCAGGTGATGGAGCATTGGCACAGATTTCCCAGAGAGGTTGTGGACTCTCCTCCTTGAGATCCTCAAAAGCCACCTGGATATGGTCGTGGGGAACCTGCTCTGTGTGGCTTTACTTGAGCAGAGGCATTGGACCAGATAGCCTCCAAAGGTTCTTTCTGACCTCAGCCATTCTGTGATTCTGTGGTTTTGTGATTCTGAATCAATTTCTGCTAAAAAAAAAAAAGGATTTTGTTACTGGCTTTAGAGACACTAGTGCTTTCAGAAAACTCAGCATGGTTGGAGAAGGGGAGGGCTGCATTACAGCCATTTACAGGGCTACATTATCATGATGTAGCTTCATCAGAACTATTACAATTAATGTCACTATGTTCTAGTTAAAGATAAACTGTTGTGACTGAGTAGACCTACTCAGCTTTGGAATATGTCAGGCTGCAAATATGGATGACAACAAGTTTTGACCTCTTACCATGTTGGAAAGAGTTTTTCCATACTGGTTTGTAAGTGCCTGCTTAAGTATTTAAATGAAAGCATTTAAATTTATATTCACAATTACCTTTATTTATTTATTTTTTTAACAATTCACTATACAATTCTCTGAGCCTTTACTGAATATTCATTGAATTTGGATTATTTTGGCTTTATATTGCCCATAAAGATAAATAACTATTACTGCCATATTTCCAACTAGAATATAATAGTATTTGAATAATTTATTTTCATTTTTATTATTATTATTAAATGAGATAGAGTAATCAGTAGGAAAGTTTACTTGTCAAAGGCTAAAATAACTTCAGTTATGAAATAAAAGTATTTATAGAGAAATTGCAATGTAACATAAAAAGTAAAGCACAAATTTAAAAACTTCTGCCATGTTTGAACTCTCCAGAGTTTTCCTTTGGGCTATGTTTTGGAAATTGAAGGCATGATGGAAGTAATAGCAATCATATCTATGTGTACAATATTGCATTAAAGTGTGTAATCCAAAACTGCAAGTGTCAAAAATAAATAAATAAATAAAATAAAAAAGAAAAAAAAGTTAAGAAAAAGTAAAAAAACAAAAGCTAAAAAAAAAAAAGAGTGGAAGTCCAGGAGCTACATAAAACATGAACTTCATTAAAGAAGAGCTGCCTCAAAATACAGACCTAATCTGTGAAAAAACTATTTTTCTACAGATGTGATCTCTATCTTAAAGAATGAACTTTGTCAGAGGTGTGCACTTTTAGACAAATCTGACTGTGTAAATGTGATAGGGTTGTTTCGTTTAAGGATTCTAGTTTAAGTCTAAAGAAAGACTCTTGTGGTTTAAAACTTCTTTCATCAGATATAGTCCTTGTAAGTTTGAAAGGATGCTCTCTAAGGACATCTGTTCTTTTCCATCCTCTGTCTGTTTTCTGCCCTACTTAACAGCACTCATACAACTCATTCTTTGCAATAGCTACAGAGAAGTAATTCAGAAAAACAGAGAACAAAAGAATCTAGATCAGACTCTAAGAGTTTGCAACTGTTCAGTTTAGCACCACTTCATCACTTGGGTCTCTTTAAAGCAACAGCATCATAGCCTAGACAATGTTATAAAGTATTTCTGAATCATCAGATTGAGTGTTTTCTTTTAATGGGTGGTTTAGAGGCCAAGTTATAATAGATTTGAAAAGAAGATGTGCTGAACTTCATAGAATCATAGAATCACAGAATGGTTTGAGTTGGAAGGGACCTTAAAGATCATCTAGTTCCAATTCCCCTGCCATGGGTGGGGACACCTTTTACTAGACCAGGTTGCTTAAAGTCCCATCTAACCTGGCCTTCTACCAGGAAAAATTTTTAAGAAACCCAGGTTTAAGTCATATGCTTAATGTAATGCATGCTAAAGCTTAACTCTAGGATGAACTTTTTGTTCTTCCTACCCATTTCCACTACAATAATATTCTGAGCTAACTGCTGAAGCTTCCTATACAGTTTTGCTATTATACCTCCAAAAACCGTCTCCCACAGCATTCTCCTCAAGAAACTGGCTGCTCTTGGCTTGGACTGGCGCACACTTCGTTGGGTTAGAAACTGGCTGGATAGCCGGGCCCAAAGAGTTGTGGTAAATGGAGCCAAGTCCAGTTGGAGGCCAGTCACTAGTGGCGTCCCCCAGGGCTCGGTGCTGGGGCCGGTCCTCTTTAACATCTTCATCAATGATCTGGATGACGGCATTGAGTGCACCCTCAGTAAGTTTGCAGATGACACCAAGCTAGGTGCGTGTGTCGATCTGCTCGAGGGTAGGAAGGCTCTGCAGGAGGATCTGGATAGGCTGCACCGATGGGCTGAGGTCAACTGTATGAAGTTCAACAAGGCCAAGTGCCGGGTCCTGCACCTGGGGCGCAATAACCCCAAGCAGAACTACAGGCTGGGAGAGGAATGGTTGGAGAGCTGCCAGGCAGAGAAGGACCTGGGAGTGATGGTGGACAGTCAGCTGAATATGAGCCAGCAGTGTGCTCTGGTGGCCAAGAAGGCCAACGGCATCCTGGCTTGTATCAGAAACACTGTGACCAGCAGGGCTAGGGAGGTGATCGTCCCCCTGTACTCGGCTCTGGTGAGGCCGCACCTCGAGTACTGTGTTCAGTTTTGGGCCCCTCGCTACAAGAAGGACATCGAGGTGCTTGAGCGGGTCCAGAGAAGGGCGACGAAGCTGGTGAGGGGCCTGGAGAGCAAGTCCTACGAGGAGCGGCTGAAGGAGCTGGGCTTGTTCAGCCTGGAGAAGAGGAGGCTCAGGGGTGACCTTATTGCTCTGTATAAGTACATTAAAGGAGGCTGTAGCGAGGTGGGGGTTGGCCTGTTCTCCCATGTGCCTGGTGACAGGACGAGGGGGAATGGGCTAAAGTTACGCCAGGGGAGTTTTAGGTTAGATGTTAGGAAGAATTTCTTTACTGAAAGGGTTGTTAGGTACTGGAACGGGCTGCCCAGGGAGGTGGTGGAGTCACCATCCCTGGAAGTCTTCAAAAGACGTTTAGATGTAGAGCTTAGGGATATGGTTTAGTGGGGACTGTTAGTGTTAGGTCAGAGGTTGGACTCGATGATCTTGAGGTCTCTTCCAACCTAGAAATTCTGTGTGATTCTGTGTGAAACCAGAAGACAAGAAAGAGAATAGAATCTCATGTAGTGCTAAAATGTCTCTCCAGGCCTTCCTACTTTCCTAGTCCAAATTCTTTGTGACCATAATGATCACCATATAATTGGAGGAATTGGAGGTAATTGTCTGAGGGCTGGACAAGCCTTGACAGTCTTTTGACAACATGATCTGAGAGCCCATCAAACGTCAAGTAGTGTGGTTAAAAAATCATGTTGTTTTTTTTGTTTGTTTTTTTTTTTTTTTTTTTTTTTTTTTTTAGAACCCCACTTCTCTGGGCACCAGTGAGTTGTAGGTACACTCTATCCATAGTCACAGAAAACCATTAGGATGTTTAAAAGAAATGCAACCCCTGAATGCATACTTACAGCTGCGCCTAGCAGCAAAGCTGGTGGTGCCTGTGAAAGTATATTTAAGAAAGGGTAACACACTGCACAGGCAGAGGAGAAGGGAAAAACAAGAGATTGAGATTCCTGTGGGAATGACCTCATGCTGGAGTAAGTAAAGTTGAAGGAGCTGTTAGGAACTGATCGTAATCCCCATTCCCCTGCACTACTTGAGGCTGGGGGTAGGAGGTAGAGAAGTTCAGAATTAAGTAGTGAAATTGAACCTGTGAAAAGGGGGGAAGTGGAGGAAGGTATTTTAGTCTTTGTCTTTGTTTCTTATCATCCTACTCTATTTTAAATTGTCAACAAATAAAACTTTTCCCCAGATCAAGTCTGCATTGCCTATAATGGTAATTGATAAGTAACTCCCTGTTCTTATCTTGATCCATGAAATTTTCCATCCTGTTTTCTCATGCCATTCTGTTGAGGAGAGGAGTGAGAGAGCAGCTGGGTGGGCATCTAGCAGCGAAGGTCAATCCAGCTTCTTGTCTTGAAGATGAATTCAACCCTATTTTTTTTTCAAGATGCAGATGGAAATAAAATTTCCCACATAGCAGACACAGAAGGGGAACACAAGAGACATTGGACCATTTTACAAACAAGGAAATAAATGGACAATTGCACTAAATGCAACAGATACAGTGGGATTCCGGCTGCACCAGTGAGAGTTTTCCTTTAGTAGGAATTGCATTTCTGGTAAGTTGTTAAGAAATCAAGGGACTACTTGGAACTAAAATAGTGTTCTTAAATTCCACATGCATCTTTATTGATTTTCAGTAGGATACATCAGACTCCACTTGTTTAAATTTCAAATTCATTTTCATCTGTGAAATCTATCATATTCCATCTAAAGCTAAAATATGAAATTTAATCAATCAATAAATGTTAGAGCAAAAAAAGGATGCTAGAATCAATCCATTCTGATATTAAATGTAATAGAGGCAGGATGTAAATTTCATCCAGTCATTCTAGTGTTAAATTAAGATTTCTTGATCATGTCATGCTCAGAAATGCAATGTATGATTTCACCTACTCAAAAATTTAAGAGATTGTTCCAATTGCTTACTGTTTGTATAATATACTGTAAAATATACAATTTATTGGAAAAATGTTTTAGAGTATCCAGACAAACAAATATGAAATATTTGTGTATCAACAATACTTCATGTTATAATAATATTCTGAATGTTTTTGTATTTTCTCAAGTGTTCTTTCTTTTTGTACTAGGAAATTATTTGAGGGTTCACAAAGTTAATAACTGCCATGGCATTTTGATATTTTTTTTGACAGAAAGTATTATCTAGTGTTCCAGGCTTTTCTCATGGGAGGAGGCACATGGCAATTTGCAATTCCTCCAAGATACATATAATCTATATTATCCAAAACATCTATCTTGGAAAATGACAACACAATGGATAAAGCCTTACCAAATATAGACATATGAGACTATTTGCCTTAAACCTAATGTAAATTCTTTTTAAGTATTATTTTTTTTTTTCTTTCGCACATGAGTAACATGTACTATGCATGTCTGTATAAAGCACCTTAATCCAATACACAACTGATTTGCTCATGTCTTTATATGTCTCAGTTCTATCTTCCTTATTTTCTCTCTCCTTACCTGACAATCACAATCTAAATGAGCTTTCTGGCCTACTACCTAGACTAGCAGACAGTTCTGATGTCACACTGAAAACCCAACATCTAGTTTACCTAAGATACTATCTATGCTAGTAGCTAATAGTGGGTGCTTAGGAAATAGCATTAAAAGTGAAAAGGTACAGACCAATATTTCGTAAGTATTCCATCTCAGGACTGTGTGCAACAGAAACTTCATTATTTATCCACACTGTTATATGTAATACTGCTAGGCAGACCTTTCTTCCAAAAAAAATACGTCTAACTACTTTTTGAACCCATTCTCTTCTTTGCCACCCAGAATTTGCTGTGGAAATGTATTAACATTGTGAGAAAATAATTTTATTTTAGACTTTAAAGTGATCATCTGTGGTTGATATTCAAGCTACTTTTAAGTATTCATTGGTGGTTTTCCACTTGAGGGGTGGGAATGAAATGCTTAAAAGCCTATAGGCATGGTTCTGACAGACAGGAAAGAAGTTTCAGCAAATATATATCAACCTCAGCCATTATAACCCCTCTAATTCCTCTGATGGATTTATCCTTAAGAGGAATTATTAGGGAGCCAATAGAAACTCACCCATTTAAATCCCTCTGGATTTTTAAAGAGTTTAATGAGCATTTTCATTTCCCATCCTGAGACACTGTGTGGTATCTCTTTACATTCCTCCATCATGGCCCTTCACCCTTATCATAAATAAATGGATGAAAAAATATCTTCTGTCTTTTTAGCTTCTAAGGGTATTGTTCAACTCATCTCATTAATATTTGTACAGTGGCTGATCAGGGCTACTACAGAAACTTGAAGTACTAATCCAAAGCTCCCTGAAGCTAATGAAAAGCTTTCCATTGACTCCATTGGGCGCCACACAGCTCTCAGACTCCAGAAGGGCAAGGACCTGACAGCCTTCCTAAGAACAGCTTCTTTTATATGTGTATCATAGGCTTTTGTAACAAGGCTAGATTTATCCTGCCTGACATCTGCTCTCAGATGCTACCATTGAAGATATCTCACAGGTGTAAATAATGACACTGTAAAGGCTGCTTAGCTGACAATGATACAGAAAATATAAAACCATGCAGAAACAGTGCAAAAACCCAGTACGTAGCTTGGTTAATGTATCATTTTATTATAGAAGTCAGACAGTGAAGGGCACAATATCTTTCCAATCTGTTCAATTGTATTAACTTTCAGATAAAATGTTATAAACACAGAATCTGTGATCACTGTTACAACATATCTCGTATTGTAGTATATGCATTTAAATGTTATAGCTGATGCCAGGACTGTAAATTTACATTGATGTTTATCTGGGAGGAAAGAAAAAACAAAACAAAACAAAACAAAAACTCAAAATGAACTTCATAATCCTATAATGCCAGTAAATGAGGAAGTGGCAGGGTAAAAGGCATAAGGAACAAGAGTTTCCCAGTAATTTTCTTACTTGTCCTGTCTTGACTAACTGAACCATATGCTGGGGTTGGCTGTCTTGTGCTCCACAATAGGAAAATTCTACACTTGTAACCCTAGCTCAGAGTCCAACACAGAACACATGATGCTGGTGTTTGTCCTTCAAGAAGACTGAAAGTAAGGAAGAGAAAAGAGTCATCAGTGTGTTACATTGATGTAACACAAGAGTGCCTGACACAAGAGTGCCCAAGCTAAGGGTTTGTTGTGGGTTAGCCCTAGCAGACAGCTAAGCACAACATGTCTGTTCACTCCATCCCTCTCAGCAGGATGGGGAAGAGAACTGGAAGGATAAAAGTGAGAAAACTTGTGGGCTGGGATCACAGAATTGCAGAATAGTTGAGATTGGAAGGGACCTCTGAAGGCATCTGGTCCAACACCTGCTCAAGCAGAGACACCTGGATCCACTTGCCCAGGACCATGTCCAGGTGGCCTTTGAATAACTCCAGGGAGGGAAACTCCTCAGCCTCCCTGGGAAACCTGTGCCAGTGCTCCATTACCTACACAGATAAAGGCAGTTTAGAGGTAAACACAACTTAACAGGTAAAGCAAAAGATACATGTGAGATCAAAGCAAAATAATTAATTCATTCACTGCTTCCCTTCAGGAGGCAAATTAGCCATTTCCAGGAAAGCAAGGTTCCATCATGTCTAATGGTTACTTGGGAAGACAAATGCCCAAATGCCTTTTTTTTTTTTTCTTTTTTTCTTTTTTTTTCTTTTTCTTTCCCCCAATTGCTTTTACTTCTGAGCATGCTGACCTCATGTGGTAGAATATCTTTGTGACCAGTTTGGTTCCATTGGTCCTGGCTGCACCCCCTCCTGGCTTGTTGCTTTAACCTCCAAATTACTTGGAGGAAGAGAAAGTCTTGACACTCTGCAAGCAATAGTCAAAACACTGGTGTATTATCAACAATGTCTCAGACATAAATGCAAAGTACAGCACCAGATGGGCTCCTGTGAAAAAAGTTAATCTCATCTTAGCCTTACCCACTACAGATTTGTTCATTAAATGTCACTGACAGGACAATATCAAAAACTTACATAATAAGAGATGACAAGGATATGTGCGCACATTTCTGTTGCCCAATGATTTTGTCCTTCTGCTTGGAGGAGGGAGTCTTAATAACTTCCTTTTTTGCCTACAATGATACAAGCTTGAAACCTTGAACATTTTTTATTTTTATTTTGATCTTTGTTGACAAACAAATCAAAAAAAAAGGAGCCCAAAGCTGTTTAGAACTGCAGATGGAGAGAAACCTCCCCAGGGAAAAAGTGTTCTGCCAGCATCTGCTAGCAAGTGAAGGTAGCTGGCGGGGTAAGCTAATCCTCATTGGTAATAAGTTATGTAAGAATTTGAGGCACTATAATCATTCCAATACATTTTGGTGCTTGAGTTTTAATTAAGAACTGAAAATGTATGGTGAGAGACATTTGTTCAATGTACCTGGGTGAACAATCACATAACCATGCAGCAACCGTGGCACGATCAAATTTAAAAAGAGTGAAATTGAGAAAATGGAAGGAAACACCAATTTCCTTTTCCTGTCATGCTAAGAACTTTGTCTAGACCCCCAGGTTCTGTAAGACATGAAACCAGATGAGTTTGCTGCAAAAGGTGGACAGAGAAGGTAAGTGTAACAGCAGAGAGGTAGTGATGATGTACATCATAACTGAGGTAAGAGATCAGCTTTTCCAGGCTCTGTCATGGACTACAAAACAGATCTGGGGACTAATGTAACAGAGATATATAGTGATTAGTTATTCTGCCCATTCAAACACAGCAGAGCTTTATCATAATTATTATTATTATTATTAAAATAAATCTCTAGGAATTATAATCTCAAATAGTCAAAGGACATATACATAATTGCAATAGTGCAAATAGCAGATATCTGGGGTTTCAATGTCAGGGGGCATCTAGTGCCTGGATACTGAGATCCATTGCTGATGGCAGTGTGCTATACAATACATAAAGGACAGGGAATGAGATTGGGAAAAGTTATTTTAACAGTACTAGAAGAGAGATCAGCTTGGTTTGAGAACAGAAGTAAAGCCAATTTCAGGAGGTAGAAAATAATTTAATGATTTCAGAAACAGTGTGATTTGTGCTTGATCTAGAGTGATTTTTATCTACTTAACAGGTAGTACTAGGGAAAAAAATGACAAATAAACACCAGATGATTTGAATTTTGTTTACACAGTAAGTTTTCCTCCCCGTGTGCCTTTCAATTTTAAAATCATGTTGCTCTTAAATCATAAATGACTAATTCACAAAAACAAACTCATAGACTTACAATGAAATATATTTCCTGAACTCTTTTTTTTTCTTTAATCAGTAATTTTCTTAATTAATTAAATATCTTGTTTTTGCCAATGTTGATATTCAAACTTTTATTTATTTACTTATTTAACTACAAAGCATTTTTTATTTGATCTCAGCATTCCTGTATGATCTGCAAAATTAGACAATTAAAAATGGTGCCACGAAGACCACATGATCAAAGCTATTCAGTTAACAGACTATTTCATTAAAATTAAGCACCTAAAATTCATTCAAAGAACTCAACCATAGTTACTTATCAAAATCCTGACCTTCACTCTTTGCAAAAGTTAGCCAGTAATTTATGTTTTTCCATGTGATGAAATTAAAAAGACTATTATTTGCCCACGGTAAAATTTCCTATCGCAACAAAAATATATTATAATTACATTAAACAATTTTGTACGTTGTTGTAAATGACAACATCTGAACCAAACATTGAAAGGTTTCTCTCTAGAAAAAGAGATGTTAAAGAAAAAATGTTCTGGCATTATGTTAGCATTCTGTAATTTTCTGGGACCTAGTAATATGTACAAAAATATTCCATTTATTTCTAGAGTTCACAGGAGTTCTAAAATCCTAGCTATAGTAGCTTTTCCAGTATGATAGCTACTAAAGCAATCGTATGAATTGATTGAGGAGATATTTCACAGAATGACTGAACCACAGGACAGCTGAGGTTGACAGGACCTCTGGAGGCACCTGGTACAACACCCTGCTTAAGCAGGGCCACCCAGACCAAGTTTTCCAGGTGGCTTTTGAAGATCTCTGAGGAGGAGACTCCACAGCACCTCTGGATATCCTGTGCCAGCACTCAGTCACCTGCACAGCACATGTCACCTGCTGCTACCTGATGTTCAGATGGAACTTCTTTTGTTCCGGTTCATGCCCATTGCCTCTTGTCCTGTCACTAGGCATCACTGAAAATATCAGCAATTTTTATTTTTTTTTCCCCCAAATTTGTCGCCAACACTAAATTAAAGCTTCAAAGCTTCCATGAAAAATGTCAGTGTAGAAATTTTACTTTGTCAAAATTGCAGTTTTGCAGAGGTGATTATGATTCAAACTCAGACTCTAAGAATTTTCTCAGTATTAACCTTTAAAAAAAACACAGAAGAGCACAGTTGTATTAAAATCTTCAAACCACCTCTGTACCTGTGATTAGGTGTTAAAAGTGAATTGTAGTTCTAGTCGATATTTAGAACTTAACTTCTTCATGGTTACTTGATGTAGAATGCTATCTCAGAAAAAAAATAAAAAATTTCGTAACATAGCCTTATGTTACATACTTGAAACACAACAAGAACTAAGCTGTAACAGATCACTTTATCTGGAAGAAAATGTATATGAGGTCGTCTTCAGACAACTGAAGGAAGCTTCACATTCACAGGCACTGTACCTCATGAGGGTCTTTAATCACCCCAATATCTGTTGCAAGAGCAACACAGCAGAAACAACACAGATTTCTGGAGTGCACTAGTGACAACATCCTTCCAGAAGAGACTGAAGAGTCCAAAAGGAGAGGTCCAATCTACTGGACCTGATTCTTACAAACTAATAAGAATTGGTGGGGAATTTGAAGCTCAGCGACAATGACCATGAGATGGCGGAGATTAGGTTCCTGAAAGGAGGGAAAAAGGAAAAAATCAGGACTCACAGTGCAGGAGTCCAAGACAGCAGGCTTTGGCCTGCTCAGGCTTCTCCCTGGAAGAATACCATAGAACATGGTCTTGGAGATCTGGTTGACTTTTGATTGTCTTCTCCTCCAAGCCCAAGAATGGTCAGTAATGGCAAATGGGAAGAGAAGCAAAGGTGGCCAGAGGCCTGCATGGATGTGTCCTGGTTTCAGGACACAGCTGCCGGCCGGGTTAAACCACGACAGGATGCAAAAGAAACTCCCCAGTAAACTCAAACATAAAAGAGAGGCATGAAGGAAGTGGGAGCAGGGACAGAACACGAGACGGAATACAGTAACATCACTGAAGCATGCAAGAATGGGTTTAGAAAAACTAATCTGGAGTTGAATTTGGTAGGGGACCTGAAGGGCAACAAGGGCTTCTAAGGGTATATCGGAAGCAAAACAAAGGCTAGGGAAGGTATGGGCCACTGATGAATGGGGCAGGGCCCTCCTGGCAAAGGACATGATTGATGAGCCAAGGTACACAATGATTTTTTTCTTATTGGTTTTCAATGGTATGACTGATCTTCAGCATTTTCAGGCCCTCAGGCCAAGGAGAAGACCCACCTGTGAGGGATCAGGTTAAGGAACATCTGAAAAATTGGAAAAGTACAATTTCGCAGGACGTGACAGGATGTGGCATGCATGCTGGTGTTCTTGTGAAGCCACCTTCAATTGTCGTTAAAAGGATGTGGTGACTGGGACTGGAGAAAAGCAAAGGTCACCCCCATCTTCAGAAGGGCAAGAGGGAGGATCTGCAGGACAGTCAGCCTCACTTCAGTACCTCAGAAGGGGATGCAGAAAACCCTCCTGGAAACATTTCCAAACATATGAAGACAGAAGGGTGATTGGGATATTCATCATGGATTTGCAAAGGAGAAATAGTATCTGTTCAAATTCATAACCTTCCACATTGATATCTACTGGCTCAGTAGATAAGGGCAGGACAATGACTCTTGTTTATCTTAAGGTATTAAATGTGAATGGTATGTCCTGCTGACAGACAATCACCATTCTTGAGACAATGATTCTGTGGAGACAATGATTCTCTAGCCAAATCTCAATCTATCAAACTGATGATGTACATAACGATTTTATAGCTTTATGAGGCTCATGCATAATGTTAATGTACATTACTGCATAAGAAGGTCAGCTACTGTTCATAAATCTTTATAGATTACTACTGAAATCTGAGCAGTAACTACAGAATTAATTATGTAATGCTGCCCACATTTTTCTGTTTTCACACATAGGAGCTGGTGTGGATGTGTTGGAGGTGTATACAGTCGCTTTTGCCAGTATGCCTGGTTTTACTGGTGATGTTTATTTTATTATGTTATATTAATTAACAGATATCATTGTATTCATTTATCTTAGTCAGATGACTTGTGGACAAAACTTTCAACATACCTCTTTCAAGTAGAACTTCTACAAGAAAAACATTTATTACAATTTCTTAGTTCTGTTCATAAGTAAGCAGCCCCTAATATATAATATAATCAATATAATTAATGTTTACTTCATGGTATTTTGAAAACCTTTTCATTAAAAGCAAATGAACATCTCCCTACTTATGCACACATGCCAGCTATGTTGCATGAGTTTCTGCACAGTCCAGACAAGTGTAGTGTTTTAATTTAGAACAGATCTTTTCCTGCCTCTCTAATTTGGCACCTGATTCCAGAGAATGCTTCTGATGCATGGTACTGATATTTAGACAGCAAGATGTATCAACAGCAAGAGCCCTGTTGACTCCTTATTAAAGGATATTATTTTTTTTTTGAGAATGATGGACAGTCTCTGTATCCATATAAAGGGAAAGATACACATGTGGGGATAACACTCTGGGGGACAGAGTGCTAGGTATACCTCCTGATAAGATAGCTTGACATCAAAATGGCTGGACTAAGGTTGGAATGAAACTAGATACTGTCAGGTTGTCTGGACCCAGAGACACTGGTCTGTATATAGCCGTGGCCTTTGAAGCCGTAATGCCAGTAAGCAGTCTGGGGATGCACTAATAGGAATGATTTTTGATATTCACAGAGTTGTTCAGATACATTTTGAAAGATGATGGGACAAGCTGGGAATATGAGCCTCTTTGGTGAGTCATATCTTAGAATCATAAACCGCAGAATAACAGAATGGCTTGGGTTGGCAGGGACCTTAAATATCACTTTGTTCCAACCACCTCCTGCCATACGCAGGGATGCCATCCCCTATACCCAGGGTCTGATCATCTTTGTGACCCTCCTCTGGACATACTCTAAAACATCTTTCTTGTGCTGGAGGCCCCAGACCTGAATGCAGCACTACAAGTGGGGCCTAACAAGGGCGACCATCACCTCCCTGGACCTGCTGGCCACGCCTTTATTGATGCAGCCCAGGATACAGTTGGCCTTCTGAGCTGCAAGCACACACCGCTGGCTTCTGTCAAGCTTTTCATCCACCAGAAAAGCTCTGGCATGTGGTGTTTGCTTGGTCATCCTTTGACTACCCCTGCTGTTACTGTTGTGTTTTCACCTGTCTCACATTCCATCGGCTACTGCCATATCTCAGGAGTCCCTTTAGCTTCTACATATCCAACAGAATGATGACTGAATCTGTAGTTCCAAAACAGTCTGGTCATATGCTCGTTCTTTCCCCTTTCTCTCCTATATGCTTAGCTCATTCTCTCACAAGGACAGGACAATCTGGCACTGGAAGTTGAAATATTTCAGTTCTATGAAGGTTAATATTGTGGGCTAGTTGAAACGACTGGCAGAAAGAAGTACAACACAGTCCATGTGGAAGTTATTTTCTTGGGA
Source organism: Anas acuta (assembly GCF_963932015.1). Classification (NCBI taxonomy): domain Eukaryota; kingdom Metazoa; phylum Chordata; class Aves; order Anseriformes; family Anatidae; genus Anas; species Anas acuta. The sequence goes on from NC_088981.1 coordinate 97,956,088, forward strand.
AATTTAAAACGTTTGTTTCTTGTTTTCTTAATTGGGGGGTTTCTGAAGTGAAAGACCTGAATAGTAAACAGAAGTTTAGAACAATTATTAAAACTATTGCCTACTTCTTAGATCAAGGACTGAAAATAGAGCTTTCAGGGATTTGAGAGTGAATGATAATTGTAGCTAAAACACTGAAAAACCTATATAAGTGAATAGGCAAGGCCAATACACTGCAGTAGTGTTATCATTTGTAGCAGGGTAAAGATACTTAGCTGAGTCTGTTCTCCCAGAGTGCCCTTATTCAGATTCTTTGTGATGTTACAGAAGAGAAAGTTCCTAACTAGCAGTATGTGATTGCTATGACATTCAAGTGAAGGTGAAATTAATCTAAACTCATCCCTGTAAAATCCCTTTTTTTACCGTATCTAAGAAAGTTTATATAAGGGGCAGCTTCCCTGCAATGTGGGGAGAAAGTTACAAGCTGCTGCAAGTATGTGTTGTCTACAGTGCTAGATTTCAAGGTGGGTTGTGTTAGAAGATTTTTAAACACTTGTTGGACAAGGGCATTGCTTTCTATCTGTCCTGTATGACACATGTGCATATGATTTTTGCTTGCTAATATTTGGCTAGACCTAAAGCTGTACTGAATTTAATTTAATCAATCACTTTCCAACAGTAAAAACACAATGTTGTATCCCTTGAAAACAAAAACTATTGACTTCAGGTCTCTATGTCAGAATTTGAGAAAAGGAGCAAGAGTTCATATTTTTCCCAACTCTCATGGTACGTTTTTCAACAGAGCACTTGGGGGGCAGGGGGGAGGAGGGAGGAGGGGAGAAGGGGGCTTGAATTTGTATAATTTGCTATTTTAATTTAGAAAACAATACAAAATAAAATAAGAGTTAGTCTGGGGGTTGCATGAGATAAGGGCAACTGTCAAAAAAACAGGACCAATTTGCTACAATTTGGAGAACAAAGTGGTGGGAGTTATTATATAATAAATCCAACAGAGTGAGAGAACAAAACTTATTTTTAGCTTTTGTTTCAGAGTTCTGAGAATTAATCCTCATCCTCATTTAGAAGACATTCGTATAATAACATAAAACCCCTTAGTCCTTAGGGAAGTGCCATGGACAGTACTTCCCATTACATCAGAGATTGAGCTGTCTGTACACTGTAATCAATACAGCCAAGAGGATGATTTGGTGCATTCCCCTTCTCAGCTGTGATTCATTATTACCAGTTTTGCTTTTTTTTTTTTTTTTTTCTTACTGTCATGAGCAACCAAAATACAGTCTTTAGGATAACAGCGCTTACTCTGATTATTTCTCCAATGAGAAACTAAGACCTATTTATCTTTATCTTCCTGTAAAATGTCTACAGAAACTTCAGAAAAACTTAATCAGGGTAAGTCCCCATCTATTCTTTTTTCATCATTAACAATGATTGAAATGTTAGCAGAGAATTCGCAATATATTAGAGAAATTTGCAGAAGTGGCCACAGGATGAATATGAGAGGGAGACAGAGATAAAAGCTTGCAATAAAATCATTTAGATTATTTCACCCACTTCCAGTCGTACAAGAATTATACATCTGGGCTGATCTGTTAGTCTATGCTCTTCCTGTAGTCAGACAGTACAAATAATTATCTCGTGTGGGTGGTTCACCTCTTGTTAATTAGCAATGGTATTCAACAACTCAGTTCCAGATTACATGACCAGTTATTTATTTTATGGTGAGCTGAATCACTCTTTTAGTTCAATTAACTATGTTGAATGACAACCCATTGACAATAATGAAAGTTCAATAATGAAACTTCAATATGAAAGAAACAGCACACCTACAGTCATCCATCTGTGGAGACCTGCATTTGAGTGTCTTAATTCTGAACTGAATTCCATCAAGATGAGGTACAAGGTGAAGAGAATCAACCACAAAGACCTCTGTTGTTAACTGATCTGTTGTACCTTGCCATGTACATGTTCTTAATCCATCATTATTGCATGACAATTGTATTACCTTAAATTTCATTGAAGGAGCTTTACTCTAATACACTTTAATCACATTTGAGACAGGGTAGTTATACACACACAATTGGGTACTCCTGGATGTAAAGTGCAATAGATTTACTCTGACCCATCAAGTCATATTAACTCAATCTGACTTTGAGCAATAATATTGAATTAGTATTGTTTTTCATTCCCCTCCTGGATTCAAGTGCCTAAACCAGAGCAGGTCTTCCCTGTGTGGGAAGAGACAGAAAAACGGCTAGTTAAGTTCCTTCTTGTTGCCAGGAGTGTTAGAGGAGGAAATGCCAAGCTTTTCTACTTGGTATTATATAATTAGTATTTATTGACCAGAAAAGAAGGAGGAAAAGGAAAAATTGATCCATTATCCCAGTGATTAGACAATTTAACTGAACCATAAGACAATTTATTTCAGTTCTTGCTTCACTGCTCCAGACATGTAATCCAAGAGGAGTTGATTTAAAAAATGTACATGCCTCAAGAGATTAAGTATCAGCTAGATAGAGCTTTGAGATTCTAATGTTTGAATATACATGTTTCAAATTGAACTAGCATGTGGTACAGAGACTGGCAAATCTGTAGAGCACAACACAGCAGATAAAGGACAACTACATTTGTGTAGCACTAAGATTGAGAAAATATGCCCTCACTCTCATCCATGTAATAAAGCTACTCTAATTTGCATTCATTTGAACTTCCAGACTCATTGGTTGGTTTGGGACACCAACCTGCATCTAAATAAACCTTCTGTGTTAATGGTCTTCATGCATCTTGTCAATTTACTCTCCCAGAAAGTCGAGAGTCATGTTTTTTTGAGCGCCTTTGAGATTTCCCATTTTTTTGACTGTTCAAACTGTACAAAGGAAAGTAAATTTTGGGTGCTAACAATATGTTGCAATGGAATGCCACTGTGATTGAATATATTATTAGATGATTTGTGATATATATATTAATCTTTTTTAATTATGGACTTACATTTTTTTTTCTGTTATTGCCATCTCAGTAGTGATGGAAAGAATCATGTTGAGAATGAATTTCATTAAAAACTTCAACAGTTCTAAGCTGTTGTTTTGATGTACTAGAAATGTGATAACCTCTGGATTTATATATTTCAGGACTTGGAAAGGAATTTGACAGAAAACCAAGCTGAAAGATAAGTATTTTATGAGCTCTATCTTTCACTAGGAGCAAAGAACCATGCTAGAAAAAGAAAATTCACAAGGTAAAAAGATGGTAGCATAAACAACGATAATGATAACGTAAGTCTAAAACTAGGTATTCACAAGAGCTAACTTGAAAGATAGTTTCCCTTAACATGACTACTGTAATGTACATTATCAAGAAAGCAAGACTCAGAAGAGAAACTTCATTTAGTTTATCTAGAGGGTGAGTTGAAGAATCCATCTATAGTCAAGGTCCATCCAATCGCTTACCTTGGCCTTTTGAATACATCAGTAAGACAAAGCCTAATGAATGGGTCTGTTTCTTTTTTTTTTTTTTTTTTTTTCCTAATTGTCTTTGAAACTTGAAGCAGAGGAAGACAGTGTATCAAGCTCACTGGAAAATATGTTTTAAGAAAAGTCTGAAATTTCAAAATATAACATCGAGGAAACTACCTTAATACTTTGGCTTGGAAACATCAGAATGGTCATCTTGAACTATATCCTACACAAATCACAACTGTGATTATTAAATATATGTTTGCATATAAATTACATTTGCAGTTATATAAATACATAATATTAAACACACAAAAAAAGAAAATAAAGTGCAATTCCAGATATTACAGATAAGTATCACATTTAGTATTATCACAATATATATTAATAACCAAGTATATCGATATATTTCGTTACTTAATGTTGCTTACTAATATATTGCCATATATACATACATGTATACATATATATTAACAGTCATAACATTCAATGGGAATTCCATAACATTGTGATAGATTTTATCTAAAATATTTTATTACATTATTTATTTATCAATAGTAAAGACTGTTTTTACTTGAGAATAGATTTATAACTGTAGACTATATTCATAACAACAGATGCCAGCTTTGGAGTTGAATGGACATCTTGTCCATTGAATGGATTGAATTGGATTGAATTCAACTCTTTGAATTGGAGTTGAATGGACATCTTGTCCATTCAACTATCTTCTTCCAATGGCTCTATTAGTGAGATGTCTAAATGCTCACATATTTGTTAGGAAGCCTAAGACAGTAATTAGTTCAATACTTTGTTAACTCATTGAGTCTGCAAGAAAGAGTAACTGCTATGATGCCTGTTGGGAGATGAAATCCTGAGTTATTCAAAACCACTATATAAACCTTGTTCTTCAGCTGGTACATACCTGTTACACAACCTATATCTCATTCATGAAGATCTTTATGCTTGCTCAGGAACCTGGACAGAATATATCACATATTTAAACAAACGAACATCAAATAAGTTAATTTGAATTTTTATCAACAGTTTTCAAAATTCAGTCCATTTGTGCAGAAAACTTCACTGACCCTCTAACAGGTAAGTAAATGTTTTATTCAAACTTTGCAACTCTTTTATTTTATTTATTTTATTTATTTTATTTATTTTATTTATTTTATGTATTTATTATTTATTTACTTATTTTAAAATAACTAGATAAAACCTATAAAAACAATACTACCTAATCATGTAATAATGTTAATTTCACCTCACCTCAATAAAGGGCTGAAATTCAGTTGCCTAAATGTTTGGTGCTATGTTAATTGAAGTATACTCTGGTTTCCACATGCTGCTGGAAAAGGATGTGACTGTCTTAACTTCTGTGTCACCTCTATTGGCTCCATGAGGATACCTCAGTTAATCTTTTCAATCTCTGTATAGACACTTGAATCACTCCTGAAATATCTAAGATCTATCCTTCTAAATCTAGGGTAATTACTATTGTCAGTGGAGAGAAGGGCATACTTACATAGGGTGACTCAAGTCATCTAACTCATCTCAGACACTTATTTTATGATGTTATGAATCATTTTGTGAAGATGCCTCTTATACGCCATTGCTTATAAAAATGACTGGGTTAGACTTAGACATCCAACTTTTTAGACATAGGTTGTTAGGTTAAATGAATTGCTTCTGTACTAATAATCAACACTGTAACTTAGTATCATAATGTAAACATATATTCACTTTTATTTTTGGCTTTTTTTTTTTTAAGATGAGCTTAACTTTTCAACTGATTTTAGTTAACTGTTGGATCAAGCCTAGACCCAAAAATCTGGGGAAAAAAAAAAAAAAAAAAAAAAAAAAGGAGTTCTGAGAATGAAAAATGATTTTGTACACGGAACAATACATGGAACAATGAAAAAGGAAACTCTGAAAGTAACGTGTATTTACAGAAATTGGTTATGTGGCCCTAAATTTCATAATTTTAGGATAGAAAGTAAAATGCTCATTTCTTCTAGTATCTTACAGTGACTCTGATATTGTGTTGTCAACAAGAAATTTGGAAAAAGTCATGGACAACGTAAGTCTACACAACAGAAGCCTACACAGCAAAATCAGCTAACACAGCAGAAAAAAAATCTCAAGTTAGCTAATGAAAACCTTGCTTGGTTGTTTCTGACCCATGCTGCAGTTGGAAAGCAAAACACTAGCACAAATAAAAGGTGAAAGAGTGACTTGACTTTCAGCTTTAAACATCTACATAAGGAACAGAGATCTCTTAACAGAAAGTTCGACAAATTTAGCAGACAACAATATTAAAACCTGAGGCAAATCAAATCTGGACTACAATTTAAGGTATGAATGAATTACCTGCTCAAAATCCTTTAGGTAAAGTAAACATGCAAAATCTGCTAGCTACACGTATGTAAGAAATTGTAGCAGGGAATCATAGGTGCTTTTGAATCTTGGGCCCTGAAAGCAAGCAGTTTAAAGGAAACCAGCATTTAATGCTTCATGCTCAGAAGCAAGAATACAGCTAGAAAAGGTTCTATTTTGAATTGTTTGCCTTGATAATTTTAAAGGAGTAGATATAAAACGAAGGAAAGCAAATAATCTTTAAGCTTTCCTATTGCTTTCAGAAAAAAAAAAAAAAAAAAAAAAAAAAGAGTTTACAAGTTATGTGGTTGGGGCAGTTCCCAACTACAGTTAGGAACCCTAGCAAGTTAGAATTGCAGAAAAAGTTGGAGAGACAACATTTCAAGGATTGCTGATTGATTTTCAAGGATCACCACACTTAACAATTATCCATCCTGATAAAGAGGAAGTTAAGCAAAGATTTTCAGTCCATCTGCAAAATTGTTAAAATGCCTAAAGAAATTTGAGTCATCTGCACAGTTTGTTCAGAACTGTAAATATTGTTATTGATTATTATTTGTAGTAGGCTGCAGAAGATATTAGTGAAAAACTTTCTTGTTTCAACTTCGAATTATTTGACACAGTCTGATTAAACAACAGACCAAATGTCACTTGCCCACATTCAGAGGTTTATTTTTGATGAGGTTCTTTATCAGAAATGATACTGCAAATTAAATGTGTTCTCACCACTTGCCCAATTATCATAATCTATAAGCTGCTATGACTAGATAAAAATAGATATAAATCAGAACAGAACAGAGAATCATGAAAAATCTTATGGAGTCAGTAGACTCATTAGACTTGCTCAAAGTCAGTGATTTTTTTCCTTTTTAAATATTTAGAAGACCCTTTGGATCAAGTTTTGAGGTTGTAAGGAGAAACCTTGAAAACCGATTTTGAGTTTTTTTTGTTTTTTTTTTCCAACCACGTACCTAATTTCACTAACATTAAACTTATAAAAAGCAGTCCGACACAATTTGGTTTGTACATGTTAGACATAGCTGTCAACTAATTATCTTTGATTCCTATTTAAAGAAGCTGTTATGATTACTTGCTGGTTATCTCAGCCAGTAAAGAAGGATGCTTTTATTCACTATTTTGTTACTGTTACTGTTACTTATTGACAGTATTGGATTTCAGAGCAGCACATGTTGGTAATGTTCAGTATAAAGCATAAACTTACCAAATTTGAAGACTGAAGACAATTTTAAACTATGATTTTATTGACTACGAGGAGAAGCAATTTCAATGTGTGCAAACGGAGCAGGAAAACTACCACTTGTTCAGTAGGGTAGCATATATCTTTCTAGCAGCAGGACTTGAAAGTATAGCACTATTTAAGGTGTAGAGTGGCCAAGATCTATATCTCCTAATTTTAGCTGCTTAAATTAGGAGCTCCACTCAATGAAGAGCAGAAATGATAGGTATTTCCAGAAAGTAATTCACCTGTATCTTAGATCCATGTTCTAAAATGGATTGAATTACTGAAGGCACCTTTTCCTTATCATCACTGAGAACGAAGGTGCTGGATGATTAAATAACTTAGCCGTCTTAGTTGATTATCTAAATATAAGAAGTATAATGTTAAGTGCAGAACTGGAATTAACATTGTTCCTCAAATGAACTGTGTGAAGGGTTGGAAACAAATGCAACCTATGTGGATTTTTATTTGCATGTATCTTTGCGATGCAAATCTCAATGGGTCTAGAAAAGGGGAGTAGTCACAGCCTTCAACCATTCCTCCTGCAAAATCATTTTAAGAGAATAGCAGGAAAAACTTACAAGGTTAGATGAGTTTACATTCCATCTAGTGTCCAGAAGTACAGCACTTTCTGTGTGGCCCCCAAAGACAGATATAGCTGTGCTGTCCATGTTTTCTGCAATGATCTGATACCACATTTTTTTCTGCCCCTGGTGATAGGCAGGAAATATTTTTTTTTCATGCTGGGAAAATAAAAAATATTGCCTTTGCAAATTGCAACCAACTCCTCAAATTTTCATTTAATATTTATCCAAGAAAAATCAGTATCCTGTCAGTTGAAATGTCTTTTTTCTCTCATCTTCATATGTCATTTTTTTGTGTGTTTTTTAAAAAAAAAAAAAAAATTAAAAATGGTCTAATTTGCTTATATTTAAAAACTGGAAGGGATATCAAACAGAGAAAATTCTTCTTTATGCAAAGCAGTTTCAAAACTATACAAAAAAAAAAAAAAGATCCAAAGAATAAAATAGAATTGCTTTTTGTAAACATTTTTTGTTTTGACCATATACTACTATGAAAAAAAAATGTTTTCTTCAAAAATATTTTGCCTGCTCTACCTGGTCCTTGCTCCATTTTTATTTCTTGCCGTCACAAAAATTCCATCCTTAAGGTCAGTCTTTAGAGATTGGATTGGACCTGTACTGATCTCTAATTTTTACTATTGGTTTCTTCAACACAAAGATGAACTCTACTGCTGTTCTACCTGTATCCTGATATTGTCAGCACTATCAGTAAGGTAAATTTTAACTGCACAGCAATTCAGACTAAGAACAGAAAAGGTTAGTTCAGTTGCATTTCAGAACTCACTAGTGCATCACTTGAATGATACATCATTTGAATGACTCAGTTCTTGTGTTGATTTTTTAGGTTATTTTCCAGATAGCATTCACCAGGTGAAAGATAGCTCATGCTTCCATAAAATGTCATTTGCTTGATCCCCATCTGGTTCAACGATCCTAAATCACTAGCTGATCTTGAAATTTTAGATCAGGCTTCCACATTTTTTATTCTGTAATACATTATTGGTAAAGATAGGTAAAAACTGTGCAATCAACCAAATAACCGAAATGTTAGATCAAATAACCGAATGCAAGATCTGCATATCTGTTTAGGTAAGATGGAAAATGGAGATAAATGTACATAGAGAGTTATAAGCCAATATAAACTACAGATTTAACTCATGTAGTAAATCAAAATAATCTTCAAAGTCAAAATTACAAATTGAAATGCTTGTACTTGTCTTTCAATAATTTTAACAGCACAGTTAGGTATTAGGCTTTCTTAAAGACCTGGTTCATTAAAATGCTTTTTTTTTTTTTTTTAATTTAGCCTTCTGTCATTTAAGAAGACAATGTTAACACAGCTAAAAGCTATAAGATAGCCCAATTAGATTTAACAGTCCTCTCCCATACGAATTGATTTTAAATACTATGAAGTTTTGTTCTTCAGTATAATAGTTTTATTCAAGGTGGGGTTTGGTGGAGTGGGCGTGGGTTACTGGCATTTATTTTGTCTAGAGGCTTGTTTAATTTTGATAAATGATGACAAATACTTAATGATGATAATTCTCCATTTGTGATTTAGGTTAAGCTGCATTTGCGTGGGAACTGGAATGCAAAAAAAAAAAAATATATATATATATATATATATATATGTATACAGAGACAGTATCTTAATACATTTAGAAGAATTAATCTTATATCTCCTACTTACCAAAGTACTTACTGTTTATTTTACAAGTTTAATGCTCTTAAATGCAATCAATATGTTAAAATAAAGTGAAAAATTAGCTATCACAGCTCAAGAAGTTACAGGTCCTTTCAGGTTTCTATAGCTGAGGATTTTCGAATGGTATTTAGGCACTTAAACAAACAAATAAGCTTGGAGAAATGTCCAAGCAGGTTTGTTAGGCTTGTCTCACCTCACCTTAGTCAGGCAATAAAACTAAACTGGTCATCTACACTCTCAGTGTAATTAACATAAAGAACATAGTGCCTCCAAGGACCACTGAAACTGATGCCTAACATGGGTTGGATTGATCACCTTCTCTAGGTGCCTGTCTCTCTTCATAAAGTATGTGTATTAACTTGAGGACTTCACAGAATCACAGAATGGCTGAGGGCAGAAGGGACCTCTGGATGCCATTTGGTCCAACCATCCCTGCTGAAGCAGGAACACCTGCAGCCAGGTTGCTCAGGACCACGTTCAGTTAGCTTCTGAAGATATCCAAGGTGAGGACCTTGCAAAAGCTCTCTGGGCAACCTGTTTCAGTGCTGTCACCTACACAGTGAAAAAGTGTTTCCTGATATTCAGGATGAATTTCCAGTGTTTGTGTTCCTGAACGCCCTTGAGACCAACTTGTCTTGATATTCTTTGTGTCCTTGCTTCAGGTATTTGCATACACTAAAAATATGCCCCCTGAGCCATCTCATCTCTAGGCTGAAAAGTCCTAGCTGTCTCTGCCTTTCCTCATGTGGGAGATGTCCCAGTCCCTCCTGACTGGATTAGACTAGGCACCTAACTTTCTGACAGCTAAAGTTGTAGGACACAAAATCTATTCTTACAATCCTATTAAATTAGCTAACCACAGAAAATCTTATTAGCCATAAATATTACATTTAATTTAAATATTTAAATGTGGATTAAAGTTTTAAAAAAATCACTTCATACAGTTAAAAAATTATGGCTTTGTCTACCTGGTTGAAATTGTGCTTCAGAATCTGTTGGTAAACCATCATACACGAGGAGCTGAAGAGATGGTGTCCCAGTCTATGAAGACTTTCACAGACTTATATGTAAAGACAATATTTATAGGCTTACATACAAAGTGGTTCATGTGACAAGAACAAATGTTTCTGTCAATTATTTCAGCTGATGTTTTGTACAGATGATTCCTTGTTAGAGAGGTGTCATAAATTTCCAGTCTCAGCCACATTCTGAGTCACATAATAAGAAGTCTGGATTGATCTGATAGAAGAGATATAACTCCAAATATGCTAGATATGCTTTGTAGCCATTGTCTCCTTATTAATATTCCCACCAGTTCCCTATTCTTATTTAATAGGGAGGAAAATAGATTAAAATCCTTGGAAATGTGGCACATCAGTGCCAGAAAAAGAGCAAGAGCATAGTAGCCAGGTTCATAGGGATTATCAGCAGTCTGGCAATAGATACTGTTTGCTGTCCAGTAGAAACATCCCTTTTATTAACTCAAAAAAGAGGATTCAGCTTTGTATGATCAGATGGATGAGAAGCATTCACATGCTCCTCTCTTGATGGACCTTGTCCCTCTTCACTGTCAATTTTCAGGTGGAATGGATGCAAAACTATGTTTCTAATAAATCAAAGTCAGACATAACTGCTGAAGACGTGATTTGTCTATTATGCCCTCTGCTGAATACTCACAGATCCAGGTGTGCAGGACTGAACCTGAGTTACTCTAGTGCTGTGCAGCTTTCATGCAAAATATCTTTTCCTTAGCAAACAGATCCTTTGAATTTTAAAAACAATTAAACTTTATGAACCATGTTAGCATTTCCTGACTTTTCTAATTTTAAATAAGATATTTAAAATAAAATGTTTTTTAACATATTTTTGCACAAAAATCAAACATAATATTTCATTTATGTTAGTCTTGGTTTTCTTGCTATTACTTTCATGAACAGTTCCATTATTTTTCAAGAGTGGAATCTTTCTGAAAATTTGAAAAAATTTTCTTAGTGCATTTCTATATAAAAAATTATGATGTATCTCTGGGAAAATATGCATTGAATTGGAGCATTACAAAATGCTCAAATTTATATATCACAAAATCTATAAATTCTGAACTTTTAAATAAATAATTTCTTTAAACTTTTCTAGATTGTTCTTGCCTCACCCTATTTAATTTTATTCACAAACTAAAAACTGCAGTAATCATAAATTCCCAGGCAACTCTGAACTTTTGTGGAATTTGATGCTCCAGCCGGATGCATATAAGTTGATGGGGCCTGATGAGACTCATCCCAGGGTACTCAGAGAGCTGACTAATGTCCATGTGAGACCTCTCTTGATTATTTTTCAATGGTCTTGGGAATCTGGATAGTTATCAGTCAAGTGAAAGTTGGCAAATGTTCCAATTTTCAAGAAGGGCAAGAGAAAAGACCCTGGTATTTACAGACCTGTCAGTCTCTACTGCCTAGTAAAATTCTGGAAAAAATTATATTATGAGTTATTGAAAAACACCTGAAGGACAATGTGGTCATAGGTCACAGCCAACACAGGTTCACGAGGGGAAGGTCCTGCTTAAACTTAATTTCTTTGTATGACAAGGTCACCCATTTAGTTGACTGAGGGAAGCCAGTTGATATAGTCTTTTTGGATTTCAGTAAAGCTTTTGATACAGTTAATGTCCAAAGAAGGGCTACAAAGATGGTCTAAATGGTCTAAAGGAGAAGACATATGAGGGGCAGCTGAGGTCGGTTGGATTTTTCAGCCCAGAGCAGAGCAGACTGAAGGGAGGCATCATGGTGGCTTTCAGCTTCCTCACAAGGGGAGCGGAGGGGCAGGTGCTGAGCTCCGCTCTCTGGGGATAGTGACAGGACCCGAGGGAACGGCATGGAGCTGGGACAGGAGAGGGTCAGGCTGGTTGTGAGTAAAAAGGTTCTTCACCAAGAGGGTGGTCAGGCACTGGAACAGGGTGGTTCACAGCACTGAACCTGATGGAGTTCAAGAGGCTTTTAGAAAATGCTTTCAGACAGATGGTCTGATTTTTGGGTGGTCTTGTGTAGAGGAAGGAGTCAGATTTGATGAATCTTGTGGGTCTCTTCCAACTCTATATTCTATGATTCTATGAAAAATAATCCTCAAACTAGAAGTAAAGCTACCAAATGAAGATAAGTAATGGTAGACATTTAAGCTATACACCAATTAGAAGAAATTTGCTAATTGGTCAGTCCAATAATCTTGCCTTTACCTCCTGAAGAACATAAGGACAAAAATCTCATGTCCTTCCCAAACTTTAACTGTTGGTGGTATAGTTGTTTTTCTTTCTGCTTCATCTGTTTCAAATCATCTATAAACTAAGGTCTCCTAGGAAGTCAAACAGAAACAGAAGAACATTCATTACGCCTTAGATTCATACATCTATGATATGGTCTTCTACCATTGAAACCAACCAGAGTTATGTTTTTGACCTGGACAAACAATCTTCCTTGATGGAAAGCTGTCAAGTACATTTCTATTATCACACATCGTGTGAACTATGGCTCAGTGTAAGCTTGGGCAGATGATCTTTCAATTTCTTACTCTTTTCCTGCGACTATCAGATGATAATAGCACATTTATTTAAATTAGAGATTATGGTTCAGATCCTCAACTGGGATATGAGCCAAAAAATAACCCCAAACTTTAGAACGGATTCTGCATTTCCAGTTTAAAATGTCTGAAGGTCTGGTCCTGTTCCAGCTTTCATTAGACATTCTTTGACATTAAACAATGAAACTAGGTTGATTTTCCTCTAGCTTTTAGACACATCTGAAACAAATGAGAAAGAACAAATGTGTTGTGTTTGAGGATTATTGCTCCATTCATATTTATGGGTCAAAAATGAATGAGTACTCTGCAATTTACAGATGAACCAGGAGAAATCACAAGGAAGACATAATTTGCAGTGAACAACCTCTTCTTTGTCAGTCCAAATATTTTGTTAACACAGAGGTTAAAATCAAAGTAATTTTCAGATATAGGAATAGTTTTAGTATCTTTATTATATGAGTGAGGCAGAACAGAATTCTGTAGTATGCAACAAATGTCAAAGGCACAAAAAGTAACATAGTAACATTCAGACACTTTAAAGATTTGTGAGTATGTATTGAGGTATGTTTGGCTCCACCTGTCCCAGTCTTTGTCATCACATTTTCATCTGACCTGTCTTGGTAGAAGCATATGCATTAAGGCACAGGATCAGTTCAGAGAACCTGTGTTCCATTTAACTGTATCTATAAGGCAATCGAGACATCAGATGCATAGCCCAAGATCTTTTTGAAAGGTGGTGGGAACTTTCTGATGAAGCTGTAGGTTACATCAGAAGCTGAATTAGATCTTGTGATAGCCTTCTTCCCTCAAACAGCCACAGAGCTGAAATCAGACTAGCTTTGTAGAATTCAACAGCCAAATCTGTCATTAAAAAGAATTCATTACTTTTTGTTGTTGTTGTTGTTGTTGTTCCATATTGTTAAAGGTTGTTGTCTACAGCAGCTGACCTGGGAAAAAATACAAAGGCTTTTCTGCACAGCATCTACAAAGCTGAAGGCTCCGTAAGCTCATGACTTATCTGGCTATTGACTCATCAGATTCTTGAAGATGCATTCAAGAGATCATTTAATGGATATACTCCACTTTTGGGTGGTTGCTGGAAGACTTATATTCCTTCGTCTATTGACTAATCATGCCATGTACACGATGGTTCTAATAATAAATTAGGTACTTCAGTACCAAACCACTGCTAATGAGACCAGAAAAGCCCTAATCTGTGGGGGTTTCCTAATCCAAGGAAACCACTGAATATTCCTACTGAGGGGCTAGAAATTGAGTCATCAAACTTGACACCTGAGTCTGAACCTTCACTAACTAATAGAAAATAGATAGAGCTCACTGAAGTTTAAAGACTTTTTTTTTTTTTTTAATGTGTATCAAATAGATGTTTATCCAATTAGCATTTACATCAGCACATAAGAAAGCAAAGGAAAAAGATAACTGTCAGAATTAATTTTGGTTATATGTTATTTACATTTTGCTACTTTCTTGATGCTTGTACTCTTTAACCTTATTTTAAGGGGTAGATTTTTGTTTGTTTGTTTTTGTTTTATTATATGCATAGAATTATGCACTCCGAGAACAGGAAAGTATTCACTACCTTTGGCCTTTGGAGGAAGGGTTTCATTTTCCCAGTGCCTGAATGAATACTCATATGGTTTTATTTTGTAATTTTACAAAGAACTCATAGAGTTTGAACCTGACCCTTGCTGCTGCTGACAAAACTTGGCAGAAGTGTTCCAGTGATACAATACAGAAATGCTACACTGAGTTGTGCCTCTCCCTGTGATGTAATGCACCTACAGTGACCTTACAGAGAATGACTCATAATATAGATTTGTTATGGACATAAGGATAAACGACACCACTTTTATCAGAAGGAAAAATAGAAGCAAGTAATTTTACTGGGAGTGTAGCCACCTTCCTGCAACCAATAAAAATTATGCTTCTAGCTTTGCTGTATCAAGAGAGGAAGCTCCAGTCATTTTATTTCATTTTTTGCAAAGTATGTGTTTTAGTTAGATTATGTGAGTTTTCAAAAGATGCTCTGCTGTATATACAATGGAGCATGGGCTTAGTATTGGAGAAAAAAATGCAGTGTTGGGAGGAAAGAAGGAGTATATGGAAATAAGTATCTCTTATTCAGGGGAACAATAGGTAATAAATCCCTGCCTAAAAACATACATGGAAATTAATAAATATAAAAACAAAGAAAACATATTAATAATTATATCATTACAATTTTGAGTGCCTACTATTATTGATTACTTTGAAGATTGAAAAAAAGTAAAAGTTATTAATCTGAATGTACAAATCAGACTCGGAATTTATGAGGGAAAGCTGTGAGTACAATTTCCTTTACACTAATTCCTGTTCATATTCTTGTTGTGGTGTTATAAATTATGTATGGAGGTGAATGTCACCTGCAGGCACAGCCCTACTGCTGAAGCAGTATTGTGTTTAACCTTGGAACTTCTTAGAGTGGACAGCTTTCCTAGAAATTGACATGCAGATTTACTCATTGCTGGGTTTATTCTATCCCCACCTTTTCCCAATCAACAGTAGTTTTAAGATTTATCTCATGAATGAAGAAACACTGCTTGAAAAAATAAACACAAAAGGTAATTTATTGCCCAAATTTCTGGCCAGGGAATCCAATATTTTTTACTTTCTCTGAAGAAATATAATTTATAATAAAGTAATTCTAAATATATAGATATTTATAGTTATGATTAAGATACTAAAGGATTTTGCAGCCTTGAAGCACTATGAAGAACCAGAGGATGAAATACACAAGATCACTAACCTGGTATGGTATAATTCTTTCATTCAAAATGACTTTTAAAGTAGGAAAATAGGACATACCACTTTTCCATTTATACTTATAGCTCTAACAAATTTTATTACGACTGTGTGCAATTTTTCACTCCAAGTAAATATAAAAGTGTCTTTGGTTTACTGGAAACAGAAGCCTCTTCCTTACATTATGATAGAGAAATTACCAGCTTTCAACTTTGAGTTTGTATTTTACCTAGAATCATAGAATCATAGGATATCCTGAGTTGGAAAGGTTCAAGGATCATTGAGTCCAACTCTTTCCTCCACACAGGACCACCCAAAAATCAGACCATCTGCCTGAGAGAATTGTCCAAATGCTTCTTGAACTCTGGCAGGCTAAGTGCCATGACCACTTCCTTGGGGAGCCTGTTCCAGTGCCCGACCACCCTCTCAGAGAAGAACCTTTCCCTAAAAACCAACCTAAAACTTACTCTTTTACACAGAAGACTGTTTAGTGACTTACAGATTAAAAGTATGTGATAAAATTTGCAGATAAGACCAACCTTGGGAGACTGCAAGCACCTTGGAGGCTAGTATTAGAATTCATAATGGTTTTGATAAACTGGGGAAATGTTCTGTATCAGTAAGAGGAAAACCAGTACAGATAAGACACTGAGAATAATAAAGTCCAATGCAAAATACAGATTCATAAATACAAAATATGTTGGAATAGCTCTGGCTTTTATGTGAACCTGGCTATTACAAATGAAAGGGAAGGAAAGAACGCAGGCTTTATAATTGAATTTATAAATGAAGAACAAGACAAGGATAAGCTTTACTAATAAGAAAATCCTTATGCTAAAAGTGATTTTTAAGGACCAGAACCTCAACCCTGTTTTTTATTAAATCAAAATCTTTCAGAAGTTCTAATGAAATCTAAAATGATTTGGATTGCCAAAAAGTGTCTGAATAAAAGAGTTACTTGTGTTCTTATGAGGATTTCTTAGAAAATTTTTTAAAGGAATATTTTTTAATTAGATGATTGCTGATCTGTCAGCTAAATCTCAAGATGCGTAAGACTCATACTACTTTGGTTAGCTTTGGATAGCAGCCAAACTTCTACCCAGCTCCTCACTTGATTCAAATCCTCAGTGGGACAGAGAGTAAATAGAATTAGAGAGTTTTGGTTGAGATAAATTCTAAGAGAGAACTTACCAGTAGTCAACACGGGCAAAACAGACATTTTTCTTGGGGAAAATTAATTTAATTTATTGCCAATTAAAATAGATCCAGGTAGTGAGAAACAAATATTAAGTGAACACCTTTCCTCTCCCCTCTCCCATTGCCTCTACCACTCTGCTGGGAGGTGCAGGGGAGGTGGGGAATGGGAGGCTATGGTCAGTACATACTGCTACTCCCTCCTCACTTTTACCATTCACCCACACAGGTCCTTTGCAAATGCTACAGTCCTTCAGGATAAGCTTGCTCCAGCATGGGCTCCCCACTTTCCACAGCTCCTTCAGGCAATATCCCACTGCTCTAGCATGGGAACTTCTCTGTGACTGTAGGGAAATATTTACTCCACCATGTTTTCTCCCATGGACTGCTCTAGTGCCTGGAGAACCTCCTCCCCTACCTCCTCTTACCATGGGGTTCACAGGATTGTTTATCACTTTCTATCTTTTTCCTTCCTTCTTTACCTCTGTGGTGTTTTGTCCTTTCTCTAATACATTTCCCAGAGGAACCACCATCTTGGCTGCTGGGCCCAGACATGCCCTGTGGTGGGCCCGTTGGAGCCAGCTGGAACCTGCTGTGTTTCATTTCTCTCTATGTCTCCTCACAGAGGAGATCTGCAGCCCCTGTTGGCAACACCTGAGCACCTGCATGAAATACTTGTACACTCTCAACAAGCTAACTGCAACTTTCCCCCCCCCAAACAAACAAACAACACCAACAACAAAAACACTATAAATACTTCTTGAGAGAATAAGTTCATCTTTAGGCCCATTACTGTGTCTTCTCAGGAGTTCTACACAGAACAGGTGACTGGAAGCAAGAAAATAGTTGAATGATTTGAGCACATAAATAATTTCCCTCCAAAGAATCACTTTTTTTTGAGTAAGCAATAGAAAGCTTCAATATGGTGGCTGAAAACTTAAGCAGAACACGTCCTTTATAATTTCTGCAAACAAGTACACAATCCTCATAAACACTTAAACCTACAATATCATAGATATATGGCCACCCTCTATAAGAATGCATCCTTTTTAAATCTCTATATCTACAGTCTCCATTGTATATCTTCTCTAGTAGTAGCAGCAAAATAGAATTTGAATAAACTAGGTTATTTTTCCCGACTCAAGTTCCTTCCATCTGTTTCTTTAAGTAAAACATGGGGGACTCAAATGTCTGATTTGATCTGAACGTTAGTCACCAGAATTTATATTTGTTTCTAGAAGTTACTGATTTAATTTTCATTTATTCCAACTTCTTTCATTCTTAAATAAATTTGACTGTGCTTTTCTAGAGAATGTACCCAATCAAGGCAAAGACACACATCCTGAATACTTCTGCACAATTCATGGTACCAAGTTTGCTGTACAATAACCAGAAGTGAGGCAAGGATACAAGGCCGTGACCCTTCAAAGTGCTTCATGCTATATTAGCAGGGACTAGCCATTAAACAGGACATTACAAAGATTGCTCTATTTCCCATTAATTTCATAAGCCTCACACTGAGTTATCTGTGAATGCATGTGTATCACTTACAGTCACTTTTCTTAATAAATGATTCATATTTAATGGGAATAATAAGTGTTGCTGCAAGTTTGTAATATGATTTTTTTTTTTTCACTGCAATTTCCTTCTCACTGTTCTTTCACAACACTTAATCTTCCATGCTAATAATTAGCAAATTCTTGTTAGCTGAGGGGGAAATCATATCTTACGGTATTTGCACCAGATAAACCAGATCCATTATAACCCATCTCAGTACTATATTTTGCAGGACATGGGAAATGAATTCCCAAAGCATAAAACTGTGCATTATTGTTTTGTTTTGTTTTGTTTTGTTTTGTTTTTCCATGAGACTAAAAAAATTGCCTCTCCTGATCTTGCACTGTAAATATTTCCATTTGTCTGTAGTAGCAGCACTCTGGCTTAAATGGTGAAGGAGAAATGAAATAAAAAAACATCTAGAACTCAATCACAAATAATGTAGAATACCTGGGGTAGCTTATGCCCACAGCTATGCCTGTGCCACTTTCCAACATAGGTATTTTGCATGCAAATTTAGTTAGTAATCACAGAATGGTTTAAGTTGGAAGGGACCTCTGGAGGTCATCTTGTCCAATCCCCATG
Organism: Anas acuta; assembly: GCF_963932015.1. NCBI lineage: Eukaryota > Metazoa > Chordata > Aves > Anseriformes > Anatidae > Anas > Anas acuta. Next base: position 97,975,147 of record NC_088981.1, read on the forward strand.
CTCAAGTGGAACCACCTACATCAGGTTACCCAGGACCATGTCCAGGTTTTAATGTCCTTCTGTTTTTCCGTCCTCCCACCATTTTTTTTTTTTTTTTTTTTTTATTTTATCTATCTATCTATCTATCTATCTATCTATCTATCTATTTATTTATTTATTTATTTTAGTTGCTGAACTAACACAGAAGGATGGAATCATAGAAGTGGAAAGTCCATCAAGTCCAACCCCACCTATTGAAGCAGGGTCAGCTAGAACAGGATGCCCAAGACAGTGACCAGTTGAGTTTTGAACATTTCCAAGGACTCACAACTTCTTTGGGAAACTGTTCCAGAGTTTGATGACCCTCACTGTAAAAAGGTTTTATCTTATTTTTAAATATTTTTTCCATAATTCAGTTTGTACCCTTTGTCTCTTTACCTGTCAGTGGGCATTATGGAAATGAGCCTTGATCATTCTTCTTCATTCCCTCCACCCTAAGTCTCCTCTTCTCCAGGCTGAACAGTTACAGCTCTCCGAGTCTCTTCTTGTATGTCAGATGCTCCAGTTGCTTTATCTTCTTCATGACCCTTCACTGGACTTGCTCCAGTATACCCATGTCTTTCTTTTACCATATAGCCCAGAACTGGACACAGCACTACAAAAGTACCCAGAGGTGTTGTGAGGTCTCAATCCTTGGAAATGTTCAAAACTCAAATGGACACAATCTTGGTCATCTTGCTCTATCTGAACCTGCTTCAGTCGGTGGGGTTGGACTTGATGGTTTCAAGAGACGCCTTCCCATGTAAATGATTCTGATATTCTATGATTCTGTACAAACCACTCCTCCAAATTTTGTGTTGGCAGCAAGCCTGTAGAGGTTGCATTCTGTCTGTCCCACCATTCATATCATTAATGAATATGCTAAACTGCACTAGTTTCATTATCAACACCTGGGGTGCACTACTAGTGAATGGCCTCCAGTTGGACTTCATGATCGTGATTAGAAAACCGTAAGCCAACAGTGCAGAGAATTGTCAGTCTAACTCACTCATCTAGTTTGTACTTCATCAATTTTTCTATGAGGATGTTATTGGAATGTGAAAAACTTTGCTAAACTTAAGACGAACAGCATTCACTGCTATGCCCTTGCCCACCATATCAGTCGTGTCATTGTAGAAGCCCATCAGGTAGCCTGACATTGAACATACAAGATACATGTTAAATAGCTTCATTATAAAAGTGTTCCAGATATAGGTATCAGCCTGAATAATATAAAATGTTTGAAATGCTTAAAAATGCTTCTGATGTTTAAGAACGAGGGATTCAAAACCTTAGATCCAAATACAAGTAGGCTACACTTTATTAGAAATACATATTCACATCTGGACTTGGCAATCCAGCCAATGACACAAATCCAGTATCTGAAACAGTGAAAATGTAATCCAGAAGGTCATGTGGTACTGTATCCAGAAAGTATCTTACTGGATATATAAAGCAAATATGTTTCATTGCATTACAGATCCACAAAACAAGTGCTCCAAGGCAATGCATACTTTGCTTTCTATACTGCTTCCTGCTTGGTGCTGGGATAACTAAGCAGTGGGAGGTTGAACCTGTTTCCTGCTAGTGAGAAATGAACCTTGCTGTGTTGCAAGTTGACGGCTAGACAGAATGGAAGAGAGGTATGTATGAATGAACACTAGTAAACAGCAGTGGAATTTATTCAAGGAAGAAAGGAACAGGACCAATGAAAATAGCACACCACAAACATGGTATTCTGGAGTGATAAACTGCTGGACTGTGATTAAGGTATAGATTGATCTTGAGGTAGGTGATAGTGTGAGAGGTATGTGGATATAGCACTCACACAGATGTAAATCATGTCCTTTGGAAGGCAGAATTAGTACGAATGATCATTTGATACAGTGCTACAGGAAGATCCTATTGCAAGTCATTCCAAAATATTTTGATACAGTGATGAGATATAGAGTAATCATTCACATTTATGTCAGTATTAATTGCCAGTTCTTATACATTTTAAAGAAAAAAAAAATCTTCCTATTTATTATTATTATCATAGAATATAAGAAAGTGAAATTCTGTATTCATGTATGTTTCTATGCTGAGATAACTTTTTTTACTCTGAAAAGTACTATTTACTCTCTGTTACCATTAAGTGGCCATTATACCATTTTGCATTCCAAAATGAATTAGAATTTGAGTGAGAACTGGCAATGTTCTTGGGACTCTATGCTTAAAAATTCTGCATGAAAATACCTTACATGTGAATCTAATGGAACGATTTTTATAAATTTATCTATCAAATGCAGTGATTCTGCTGAAAAAAAAATAAAACCAATCCTCTGAAAGACATGAAAATAGTTATAAATCATTGATATATCAATATTTATTACAAATATATTATAAACCTATAACAAATGTATGACATTGACCAAAAAAAATAAAAATCACTTTCTGTGTGCTTAAGCCATACCAATGTGCAAGACAGTGGTTAAGGTCTTCATACAAAAATATAACTCTTCAACCATTAGTTAAAATGCTGTTAACTATTTGTTAGTCCATTGTAGTCTATTAATGCATTTAAATAAAATAAAAATCATGATCAAGAACTTTTTTTCAGTTCCAGTAGTAGATATATTGAATTTAAATGTGATCCCTTATAAGGCTCCGGTTGCTTCACTGTATTCACTGTATTGTACAAAGTGATGCCTCCTTGCAAGCACTTATGCATATGCCTAATTTTGCATAAGTGGGTGATGATGTTATTGATAAATTTATGAATAAATATTAAAGCAGTTCTGGACACATTTGTAGAAAACCAAATAACTTTTCAAACTATTTATAAAGATATAACTTTTGTACTTTTTAAATATATCTTAATATTTCTCGGGGAAAAGAAGTATATGGTATTTTCACACCATCATGTGGAATTTCTCTGAATGTTAGGCATCATGCACTCTAAAATTATGCTCCAATAATTTTGCATCCTACACAGATCCATCAAAGCATTATGTCACTTCTGGGAAAAGACTTTATTTAATTTGACTTTGATCCAAGATATTATACAGATTTAATTGTTTCAGCATTTTAGCTTGCACTATATGCCACAGCAACACTTTATTTTAGAAGGCATACAGAACAATCTAATTAGTGTTATAAATACAAAATAAATGGCAGTGAAAGAGGAAGTGGCTGGCTAGATCTATCTATTACATGAGTAGACATAATAAGATAATGCATACTATTAAAAAAAAATAACAACAACAATACATAGCAGTGTAAAAATGCAGGAATATCTTATTCAACACTACTCATTATTTAATTTTAAGTCTTAAATTCCTGGGGAGTAAAATTAAAAAGGTCAAAGGAGACATTTACTGGTTCATAATTTAAGTACCTGCAGTACTTCAACATAATAGTACTTTTTTTTTTTTTTTTTCCCTGTCAATGTAACGTACCATTCATCCATTCATACTTACATGATGATTTTGCAAATGTTTTACTGAAGTCATATAACCATCATGGACAAATACATATGTTAGACTAAATTGTCATGCAAATTTGGTGGTGTACCATAGCTTTTCTTTGAGTACTAACAAACTTTGAAAAGGAAATTTTAGAATATGTTTCATATAAAGAAAACTCAGATAGAGGTGGAATATAAAATAAGCATGTGTTGCAAAAGCCAAGCAGAATATCAGTACATTTTGTCACAGATGAACATGTTTCTATTTTGTCATAATTTGGAATTATGTAAAAGACATACAGACTTTCTCTTTCTGACTTCATTTTAAGGATAAAATTAAAATGTGGCCAGGTCTCACCCCCTACCTCTTGGTGATATAACATTCACAGCCCTCCAGTTTCTCATAATCTGCTTTACATATTTTGAAATATAGGTTCTGTTTACTACATTCTCCTTTTTCTGACATAAAAATGCTTCCTTCCTCTCAAACTTCATTCTGTCCTTTTGGAATTGATTAAAAATTTGTTCCCACATCAGCTGAATACAGGAGCAAAGTATTCAGCTCATTTTCTGATTCTGCCTATCTTATTTGGTTCATTTATTTCCTTTTTTTTTTTTTCTTTTTTTTCTTTTCTGTGTTTTGTGTGGATGCAGAAGCTACTGCTGGTTTGAAAAAAATAAAACAACAACAAAAAAAGCACTACAAAAACTTAGTCAGCATGAATGTTAGCACCTCTCAGTCTAACTGTGTTATGCCTGTTAAAATATGTCATTCACTTTTCAGTTTGGCTATCCATTTGTGCTCTTTGACATCTATCTGTGCTGTTGGTTTATTCCTAATATATATTTTGGTGTGTTACGTGCTCAATATCACATGCTCAATAAAGCTGCTCGTGCTGTGTTTACATTAAATCTCCTGACTTTTTTAATCTGACTTTTTTTAATCTTCCAATAATGACACAGAAATTGGGAAAATTACCATATACAACAAAAACGAGCTAAAGATCATTTCCATGTAAACCACATATTTTACTCTTAATTTCAACCTTAATTTTTCTTGTAGAGTATACAGAGTAAATCTAATATTGTAGAATAAATGTTTCTTCACCAGATTTTTTATTTACTAAAATGTATCTCAGTACTTTCACTTTTTGTTTTCTGCTAGCACTGACTGTAAAACATCTCTATTGTTTAGATTTACTGTAAGCTCTCAGACAATATTAGTGCCTGAAATCTTTGCTCTGGTAAACAAAACCATAGAGAAAGGGACGTGTTGGGAAGTGGCATAGTAAATTAAGTGACAGCTAACTGTCTAATCATAATTATATGAAGAAATTATCATAAGAAGTTGAAGTGATTCTCCTAATACCTTAGTGTTCAGGAATTCAAACCTATAAATTGGCTGCTACTTATGATTATAGGCTTGTTCTGCACACAAGTAAGTAATTAACTTTACCTTCCTTATGACTCTAAGGCTCTCGTCCTTTTAATTATAAGATCAAGAGGGTAGCTTTTATGTTACAATTATCTCTATTAAACATTGAATAAAAGCTGCATTGAAATTTGATATATTAGTCATATGTAATAGCCTGCTAGCTTCTTAAAAGATGTAAAGTGCTCTTCTGATAAAGTAGCCAGATATTAGGAAGAGCATACTTTTAGTTTCCATTTGTACACATACAAACATTCATTTTTAAAATGCCAAATTGGACATTTTTACTTAAAGTATTACTATTTTGATTATCTATATTGGCATATTATGGAAGGGCAATGTAAACTTACTCAAATATTTCTTTAATATTTTTCTGGTCATGCTACCATAAGTTCAATTTCCACACTTGAGTACACTAGCATTCAGTATAAGGTAACACTTTGGTGGAAAAGGACAACAAAAATGTAAAAATTTTCATACATATGAAACAAACAATATATTTTCTTCCTTTGTTCTGAAAGTAATAACATATATAGTAGAGCTGAACACATTTTTAAAATATGTGTGGATTAATATTTGGTGGAGGTTTGTCATTGCTCTTTCTGTTAGGAATACCAAAGTTTCTGCAAAAATATCTAAAGTATTTTTTAAAGTAAAAAGAGAACTCTAGAAAATTTAAGTAGCTTTGAAGTATTAAAAATTTTCCATCTTTGTTTTTTCATGACAAATTTCTTTGATTTTCACAGGTGGAGAGTAAACACAACATTCCTCAATAGTCCTGGGGGTTGTTTGCACTTCCATTAGAAGGACCTGGCAGGTGGCAGTTCTTATTAGTTAAATAGTCAAAGAACAGCAAAGACCAGGAGAGCTTTCATCTTTTAACTTATAGATGATAAAGAAGTAGCTCCTGTATCTTCAAGACCAAGAAAGACCCAATAACAATCCCAGACATAAGTACAGACTGGGGGAAGAACTCATTGAGAACAACCCTGCAGAGAGGGACTTGGGGGTTCTGGTGGATGAAAAGCTCACCATGAGTCAGTAGTGCGTGCTTGTAGCCCAGTAGACCAACTGTGTTTTGGGCTGCATCAACAAAGGAGTGGCCAGCAGGTCAATGGAGGTGATTGTCCCCATCTACTCAGCCCTGGTGAGGCCCCTCTTGGAATATTGTGTCCAGGTCTGGAGCCCCCAGCACAAGAAGGACAGCTGTGCTCCAGTCATAAGTTCTGCACTTAAACTTGTGGTTTGACAGCTTTGGGGGCTGGAATACTGTCTTGGCTTTTGGGGCTAGATTGCAGTGTCTGCCAAGCATTGATTCTTATAATTCATGATGCTTGCAGTGATTGCATGGTTTAGTATGGCTAGTGAAAATACAGGAGTAAAAACAGGTAACCCTGAGACTATTATTGTTATTATTATTACTACCTGATGAGGGAAACCCTTCAATAAATAATTAGAGTGTTAGCTGAAAAGGAAGCTTGCCAAGATAAAGGTAGTTGTTTTAATAAGAGCTATACTGCTTTTAACATTGCTTGATGGCAAAACATTGTAAATAAAAACAGGTATTATATAGATGACTGTCTCAAAATTGGCCCTTTTATTTGACTATGTGAATTAAATAATTGAAGAAATTCCTGGCTGCATTGGACCTTTTAACATCACTTAGTTTAAAGGGCAAGATTACTAAATTATTTATCTTCCTAGATTTTGGCTTTGGAGTAACAAAGAACAGAACAAAACCTCCCTATATTTCTGCTAACATATATGGTGAAGTGATAAAGACATGTAAGAGATATAGGACTATCAGGAGACCCCAACCAAGAACACAGAAATTCACTTTGAATGTTTGATCACTGCCAGGTATATATTTCTTTACCTATTATTTTCACTATATTTTGAAGCAAGAATACAAGAACACAAATGCCTTGTCTACTTTACACATGTTTTAAAGACAAACTTTTAACAAAATAATGATGTGTGTCCTTCATACCTACATTTGCCAATATTTTTGGTGTTTAACATTTTGCATGCCGCCACCTTGTCTGAGCTGGGACATCAGGGCTGTTTAGGAGTCACAAAGTGACACCTTCTTTCCGAATCTCTTTCCGAAGATCTCTTCTTTCCGAATGGGCCTTTTCTGGTGCATGTGCTTAGAGTAGCCTTAAAGATGTTAACAATAGTGACTGATACTGATAATAATTGATTGCAAGCACCATGGTCACTAACGGCTTATCCAGCATCCTGGGGAGGAGAAATGGTGCTCCATTGTCGGGTTAAACCACGACAACCGTTATGTTGGGAAGTTGGAGGTCTGGATTCTAGACTACTTTTGGCTCAATCCCCTGAGACTGAAACCCAAGTGTGAGTGTGTTGTGGTTAAATCAGGCCAGAAAGCAGTGCTTGAGCACCCTTGCAATCTTTCCATCCACTGGAGCTGAAATGAGCCTCTCCAGAAATCAATGCAACCAGATAATCTTCAAGATAAAAAAAAAAAAAAAAAGTAAAAAAAAAAAAAAAAAAAGTAAAACTTAGGAACTAGGCCTGGCTGTCACAACATTTTGTTCAGGTACATGCAAAATGCAAAATGTAAGTGTTGTATCTTAACATCTTGTCTGGATAATTTTCTTTTCAACCTGGTATGGAGTTACTTTTCTCTGATGGTGTTAGGTTTGCTACAGTGTCATTGTTGAGCTTCAGCACATTTTTTGCCAATATTGCTAATCATCTAGTACCTACTGATCCCAGCTGCCTGATGAGAGAGAAGGGTATGGCTGACTCAGACTGAGAAAGGCCTCTAGCTGTCTCCTTTCTGGGTGAATAAATTAGGGGGTGGAAGGGAAAAACACATATTGTTTTCTGAGCCTTCACCTATCAACAACAAGTAATGACAGGAAGAGGGGGAATGATTTTAAACTAAAAGAGATTAAAAGATATTTTTAAACTAAAATATTTAAATTAGATATTAGGAGGAAATTCTTCACTCTGTGGATGGTGAGGCACTAGAACAGGTTGCCCAGAGAAGCTGTGGATGCCCCATCCCAGGAAGTGTTCAAGGCCAGGCTGAACGGGGCTTTGAGCAATGTGGTCTAGTGGGAGGTGTCCCTGCCCATGTCAGCGGGGTTGGAAATGGGTTATCCTTGAGGTCCTTTCCAACCCAAACCATTCTATGGTTCTGTGATTCCATTACCCTCCCACTAGGCAGGACAGCTTCTAAAGGAACACTGGAGAAGAGGCAAACGGTCAGATATAGGAATTGTTAGATAAGTTCCTTGCTTAATGTTCATGTATCTTTAGATTTTCAGTCCTGTAAATAAAAGTATATTCTCCAAGGCACTGGCTGATTGCTTTCAGGTGTTTCTTACAGCATCAAGGAGCCTTGAAAGGGATACTGAAGAACATGAGAATTCTTATGATGAGAGGTTGTGATTACATACAGGATAAAACACATAGGTCTCTGAATTTTGTAATCAGGGGTGTGGGGGTGGCTGTTCTGTCATATACAGGGTTGTTCTTGATGGTTGGCTTTCAGCAGGATTTTATTTGATCACTTTTCTAGGAATTTTCTTCTCATATTGTTTTTGAGTAGCACCCCAGGGCTATGCCATTATGGTTATTACACTCATACTCATGTGCCAAAAGATGTACAGATATTCCAGCACAGTTTTAGATATGCCAACAGATGACTTGTTTGATTTGCTAAAATAACTCGTCAGGTTAAGCTAAATGCCTAAAGATGAACCAGGCTACCCAAATCTCCACTGTGTTGATTGTATGAAAACATTTTTGTTGGAACGTTTGCTACTTTTCTGTTGTTGTTGTTGTCTGAAAAGTGTCCAGTTCATGCAGAATGTTTCCTTATAAACTAGCAGCTATAATCCACATTTTGAAGCCTGAAACAATGGGAAAAGTTCAGGTGGCCAGCAACCACCAGATGCTGAGTTTTGCCCCAGCTAAGGTAAATGTATAAACCAATATCCAAATAATCATTTTGATGACTGACTTCTTAGCCTCCTGAATTTCAATTCGTATAGAATCAATGTACCTAAATTGTACTGATGAACCTTTATACCTTTCTGGACTTTTACCTTATTCCAACCAGATTCATTTAAAAAAATAATTAGCAGTCTGTTGTTTGTAGCTGCACACTATTACCTCAGCAGCAAGATTATGGAATTTGACTTGTTTGTGCAGTATAGGAAGCCTTTCTAAAATCAAGAAACATGTTTTGTACTGTTTCATTCCTGCTGCATAATTCCAGTGCCATCAAGAACATTCATCAAGTATGATCTTCATTTAATTAGTCCATCCAGTTTCCTCTTGGTATTATTTCCTACTATATATGTATGGGATCTACGTTGTTCAGCCAACAGCCTCTGGTATGTGCTGTAGCTTGACTTTTACATTTTTCTTTTGCTACTTTCACAGAAATTCATGGATTCTTTCTCTGTGTTTCTGGTTCCTCATAAACCTTTTATGTTCTTAAAAATTTATGCCCATGGAGGTTTTAGGATGATGTCAGAAATCTTGCTTGGAAGAAAAACCAGGCATTTTCAAGCCATACTGTTAGTCTCATTCTGCAAATTGTTAGGCAAATACAGCAATGTATTTCACACGTAGCTTTTCTTTTTGTACAAGAATAACAACAGGTGCAAAACAGCATTACTCCGACTTCTACTTTCTCATGTAAACAGTGGCTTTGACTTTATGACAAACATGTGCAGCGCATTTACAACCATCTTGGGAGAGAAAAATGAAGATTGTCATTTGGACCAAATGACCCTGAGAGTATCTATTCAACTTCCTACAGTGTGGCTCATCTTTCTAACTAACCATTTGGATACCTAAAAAAAAGAAAAGAGGAATATTTTGTGTGAATTGCTCGTACATGAAGAAATATTAGTGATCAAGCATGACAATGTGAGTTAAAAAACAGATAAAGCTTATTGGAAAATTCCATTTAAAAATAATGAGAATAATATTTGCATTGAAAATATTGAAAATGCAAATATATGCCTATATTAATATCAGAAATCTTAAAAGCTTCAGTTTTATTTTTCTGAACACAAGGACCTATTGGACCCTGCCAAAAACTATCCTGTGCTAAACTTTCTAGTGATAACAACTGTACCATGATATAGCAGCATGAAAAAGAGGAGAAAGATATTAAAATAGATGTTTTTCCAGTATAAGTCATGCTAAAAGAATACGGATTAGTTCTTATGTAGACAACTCCAGAGGTATAAAATTAGCTGTTTTAAAGATTTTGACCACATTAAACATAAACACAGCCTTTCCGCATGAGCAACTTTCTTCACAAGCCCTGGGAACAGCTCTCTAATGTCACTTACAGTCCAAACTAAAAAGACATGAATCCTATGCTTGCTTCTCTGTCATCACAGTTTCTTGACCACCTAAGGCCTCTCTTTTCAGCAGTAATCATAACAATTTGATTTGCTGGAACACACCAAGAAAGGCTACAAACCAGACTTTCTGCTCCCTCAGTTGGGCAGAATTAGGTGTAAAAAAAAGGTGTGCAATAATCAAAACAGCTGAGAAAGCAAAACACAGTCTCCCTGGTAAAATCATATTTGGTCTTTGGATGGAAAAAGCTGTGACTCGGGAGTTGCTGGCTATACTTACACAGCAGAGAAACACTTTTCCTTATGGAGGGCCCAAATTTGTCAGCTTTAACACTGAGTAGTAGTGGCATGAACACATACACACTCACACTTTAAGAAAAAATGGTTTACAACGTTTTTTTTTGTTTTTTTTTGTTTGTTTGTTTTCCAGCAATATTTTATATAATTTATATAAATTTTATATAATAAAATGAAAAAAAAAAGTAGTGAACATGTTTGCAGAGATTATTTATTATTAGGAAGCTATGCACACTTGCAGAGTTTTTCTCTTGCCACTGCATCCTAACCTTGAAAATTTTGCGTTCTTCTATGCAGAAGTCTTACCTTCAGTAAGAGGTATGTGACTCCTTTATTTATTTTTTTTTTTTTCCCCAGCAATACTCCCAGCAATCTGCAGACCCCACTGAGGAAAATCAGACCTCTGAACCACAAGTGGGCATTATTGTCTCTTCCAAACACATTTGTAAATAAAACTTACTGTGTGTGTATTTGATAGTCACCATTAGCATATGCTTACCAAGTTGTACTTTCAATATCAGCAGAGCAATTATCATTATAAAATTTCTGGTGAAAATAAAATCCATATGAACTTCCAGGTGTCTAGGAGATTATTAGAATTTTATGATTCTGCTTTCCAAACTAGCCTTCCTTGAATAATACTTCTGTTCAGCCTTAGATTCCATGTTGTTTTTATGTTAAGGGTAACTGTGTTGCAGTTAGTTCTTCTGATTTCAACTGCAGCTAAAACACTGAGCTGCTACTTGATGCATATGATTGCTACATGATGCATATGTGTCGTCCACCCCCCCCCCATTTAACTGACAGTGATTTGTAAGAGATGTAGAATTACATAGTGCCAAAGTGACAGCAAGCACATTCAGTGATAAGTGTCTTACTAATCCTGCCCTGGACTGCAATGTAATTTGCACCACTGAAGATATAATACAATTCTACTGAAACTGAAGGCATTATTTTCAAGTATTCTATTATATGCATTCCCATAAAATACAAGGACCGGTGGTGTGGCCCCCAAACAATCACAGTTTTAGTGTCACCCTTCACCGTACCATAGTCAGGATTAGCAGACTGAGTTCTACACTCATATCAACAGAGTGAAAGAGAAAGACAGAACTGACAGAGGAAAGTTTTCCCCTCTACAGGGAAAAAAAAAAAAAAAAAAAAAAAAAAAAAAGCTTCAAATATCCTCCCTGTGACTTGTGACTTAAAGAGAAAAAACTGCAAATATAGTAAGTACAGACAACAATCAATTAAAAAAAAATTACCCTTCTATTTTCAAAACTGGCATCTCACTATTAGTGCAGACCTTTGAAGGCTATGCAGAGGAGGAAATAAATTACCAGATAGTTTGATCAGGAAAGATAATGTCTCTAGTTTTATTTTCATGGTAATTTCAGAACTATAAACTTTTTTTCTTCCAGATTTTCTTTTCCTTTTTCTCCTAGAATTATATTTCCCAATGAAATGTGAGCCATATTAGCATGTAGCACAAACTAGTAATTACAGCTCTATGGAAGAGTGAGATGATGATAATAGATCTGGGGCCAGAAGAGAGCAAAGGGAAAGGGAACCCAATGATTTACAGATATGTAGAAGTTACAGAGAAGGTTGAAAGCTGCTGATGCTGAAGCTCAGTCACCCCTAGTAGAATATTAGAAGCTAGGACATTTCTGTTTGTCTATTTTGGCTGAATATAACTGAACAGAACCTTCAGGGCCTAATACTCTGTGAGTCTTCTAGAGTAGTAAGGTTGCTGATGCATACAGAAGCTAATGAAATCTCAAAAATATATTACCTGGATACCGAAGTGGAGATAGTTATGGAAACCAAAGTCCTTGCTTTTAACGGTTATTTTCTCTAGGAGAATCTTTAATTCGTATGTTGAATAATTCTGCGATATGATAATGTCAAACATTTGTTGGCTTGCACAATTAAGGCTTTCTTTTTTTTTTTTTTTTGGCTCATGTTTCTAGTACCTGGGAAAGTTGACTGAGTCTGAGCAACTGTTTTCTAATTTGATTGTATATGACAATATTAATGGTCTAGATGTTTATTCGATATATTTAAATTTGTTTATACTTACTTGGGACATATCCAAGATGCAGTAGAAACATGGCAAGTTTAATTAATTTCAAATTTCAAGCTTATTTCCTCTGGTGATGCTTTGCCTGATGTTAGCAGTAGTATACTGTGTTGTTCTTGGAATCCAGTAATGGCTTATATATCCGATACTTGTGTGGTTCTACTTTATTTTCACTCACTATTCTCAGATATAAACAGGATAAGTCTTTCAGAGGCATGCATTCAAATCTAGCCATGTAGTTTCACCACTTGTAAAATTTGTCCTATAACTATCTACTCTGAAATACTTTATTTCGGTGTTTGGAATCAAACTGATCACTGTTTCATATTAACTTAATTAATAGACTTTAATTGTGATATAATTCAGCAATAGAGCTTCTATCTTAGAGCAAGTTATATACATGCACTCCTATAGCTTGAAATTATCCAATAAGCAATCCTGCAGTTACTGTTATCACTTTATTACGGTATATTGAGTTATTTTTACATGGGATGAATAATAATGACAACTGATTTTTTCCCAATTAATTATCAAGCCATTTTTAACAAAAATGTTTTTCCCTACTCATCCAACTCTATAGATGGCCAGTCTATATTAATAAAATTAATTATTTGCAGTTTTGCCCATTATTTCATGAATAATTTATCTGGAAATAATTGGTCCAGATTTTCAGATGCTTTTAATCAGAAAAGCTCTGTTGGAACCCAGAGAATTTTACTGATTAAAAACAACTGAAAATTTGACCCATCTGTTGCCATGGTGGCCTTAGTGTTAAACACAGGCTCTAACATGGTATTAATTTGTTTAATCTAGGATTGTTTTACTTTTTAACTTTTGTTAGTTTTCTTAACAAGAGTATGTGAACAATTTTAGTGAAGTTTTAACAGTATAACTTTCATTTTAGTTGATTTAGTTGGCTAAATCTTGAAAATCTTTTCAAAAAGGCATCAATTGCTCAAGAAAACATACACTTCTAAGAAAAAAAAAAGCAAACTAAAGCAAACTATGATATTTCTAGAAAAAATAAGGACAATCATCTTTATATTGATCATTACACTCACTGTCAGTCATAAGTACTATGCTCTCAGTTCCTGTTCTCTTTTCTGTAGGTACTAATGCAATTGCAAGATTACGAACCAAAATAACCTTGTACTGGCCTTCTAATGGCACCACAGTGAGGAACCTGAGAGGAGAAAGAAATGCCTTTGTCCCAGGTGTCTTTATGGTACCAGTAACAAATACAATCACAGAGCAGTATCTCCTGTGGATAGTAGGTGAGCCAACATCTCAGCATGTGCGTTACCTAATGAATGATAAGTTTAGTGTGCCATTTAAAAAAATGATCAAGTTCAGACTGAGGTTTCTGTGTAATGCTCTAACTAGTAAGCAGACTAGCAAAAGTAAAGGACATCTAGTGTAGATTTCTGTTATCTTATAAAAGCTTTTCACACAAAAAGTGGAAAAAATAGCATAACGGAAGTTAGAGGTGATTTTTGACCAAAACTTTTAGAAGGAAAGTTAGTGTTTTCCCCCATTAAAATGCAAGAACTCTTCTCTCCTGTCCTTTCTGTCAGCATCAACAATGGTCAAACCAAATTACATTGTGGCATGAAGAACATTTAACAGTGTTTGCAAGGTCTTGTTTTCATTTCAGCAAAAACGACAATATTCTTGCAAGGAAATTCTGAGTTTGAAAGTGGCAGAATGTATTTATAAATACAATTCCTCAGTGTTAGTCAGAAAGCCGGGAACTAATCTGTTGAGGTCTGTGTGAGTGAGCAGAGAGAGGAGGAAAGAGTGGGGTCTCACAGATCTAGGCACTGGAAAACAATCTTTCTTAGAGAGAATTGGTACCCAGGGTACCAAAGATATGCAATTTCCACATAACGGAAGGTTAGAACCAAATACCGGTACTATCCAAGTCTTTTTTTATTTTGTTTGGGACTGATCTGGTAAATGGTGAATTGTTTTTGATATTGTTGACCAAAAGAAAACAAAGTGCCTGTAGGAAAAAAGATCAAAATATGCAAAATGATTCTCCTTGTTACTAGAAAAAATGTTTGTCTGCTATTTATATTGGCATTGTACTTCACTAAATTTTGTCCTGTGCCATCTAATTTGGTATTGAAATGATGAATTTCAGTAACATAAGATAATAATAATGAAGTTTTGATATTATCATTCTTATTTATGAAATCGGTTAGTCAATTTTTGGCAGATATTTTCTGCACTATGTAGGGAGATCTTAAATCAAGTGGATAGCAGATTTTCACGTACACAGTAGAGAATTCCATAATTGAGGGTAATGAATATTCTTGGTGTTTAGTAGTTTCTGAAAATTCAAATGTATTATTTTTCCATAGGAAAGGAACACATAAGTCTAGGTCTAATAATATCTAATAATATTAAACCTTTATTTATTTATTTATTTATTTTTGAGGGGGGGCTGAAGAATACTTGTCAGGATACAAAAGTAAAAATAAATGTAAGAAAATTTAATGTGTATTAACTTCAATTTTTTTTTGATAAATTATAATCCAAATAGTTTGAAATTTCAGTTTGGAAGCTCATATTTTGTATCTGTGTTCTACAACATAATTTATAGTATTCCGTATGCAAAGAATAAAAACTGTTCACGTCTAAAATGATTTTATTTATTTAACATTTATGCCTTGTATTCTGAGTGCCTTTCTGTCTTTAAAATGAGACTGGCTAAAGAACTTAGTGATTAACAATGGGACAGTTTGCCGTTAATTTCAACTACAACTCAGCTTAGTAAGTTGCAAAGGAATTGCAGAAAATTCTGATTTCCATTATATTACCTAAAATTCATTAATATAATTGTAAATTACGTTGAGACCTTGAACATAACTCCTACTGAATTGGATGTCTCTGAATATGGAAGGAGCTAAATAACTATTTCAGTTGGCTCTGTTAATTTTTTTATTTTTTTTTTTTTTCAGGGAAGGAGAAGTTTCCTTTCTCCAGCAAATTAGTATCTTTAAGGGGAACCTCCTTCTAGTACAAGAATGATCCACCCCCAGAAATACTCAGAAAAGTGATTATATGTATCAGGACATCAGCTTAGGTAAACAAAGTTAACAGCACAGAAGTAAGGAGAAGCTAGAAAGAAGAAATATGAAAATGCTACCTTGGCATGTAGAGATGCTGTTAGGAAAGCCAAAGTTCTTCTAGATTTGAAACTGGCAAGAGTTGTCAAGGGCAACAAGAACTTCTACCAGTGAGTTATAGTAAAATGTTGAACAAGAAAACTGTGGGGCCACTGCTGACTAAGATGAATAATCTAACGAGGGCAGGTGAAGATAAGGTGATGCCTTCCAAGCCTTGTTTTTCAGATCATCTGACTGAAAACTATAGAAAGGGGAATATTGCATCCGTATTCAAAAAGGGCAAGAAACCAGGGAACTACTCAATAGTCAGCTTTACTTTGTCCTGGAAAAATCCCAAAGCATAACACCCACAAAGCCATTACAAGCACAAAAGATAAAAGGTGGTTAGCTGATTGGGTGATTAACCATCAAAAGTAAAACTGATTGCATCTATGTATCTATGATAAAATAATCTATGAATATGTTGATTTATGGATGAAAGGAGAGAGGTGTATGTCATCTATTCTGATCTTAGCAAGATTTTTGATGTGGTGTCCCACAGCATCTTTGTATCAAAGTTAAGATGCTATGGTCTAGATGGGGGAACTATTAGATGAGTGAAATGTCAAATTCAGTGTTGGGTAATGAAGTACTATGAGAGTCTGTCCTGGAACCTGTTCTGTTAAACACCTTTATCCATGCCCTGGAGGATGCGTTGGAGTACAGACTTTACTTTACTATACTTTTTAAGTATAGCTAGGTTCCAAATATATATTAGACTACATATATAATTCTAATATATATTAGACTGCATCTAGAAAGCATCCGTCAAGTCTCATCCCCAGTATGAGAAAGACAATGCACCTTTCCTTCAAGAACAGATTGAGGGAGTTGCAGTTGTTCAGACTGGAGAAGAGAAGGCTCCAGGAAGACCTTATAAGCAGCCTTCCTGTCCCTAAAGGTGGCCTACAGGAAAGCTGGAGAGGGACTCTCATTCAGGGATTGTAGTAATAGCACTAGGGATAATGACTTTAAACTCAAAGTGCATAAATTAGACATTAGGACATTAGCTATTGGAAAGAAATCCTTTACTCAGAGGGTGGTGAGACACCGGAACAGGTTGCCCAGAGAAGCTGTGGATTTCCCATCCCTGGATGTGTTTAAGGCTGGGTTGGATGGGGCTTTGAGCAACCTGGTGTAGTGGGAGGTGTCCCTGCCCATGGGAGAGGAGTTGCAGTTAGATGGTCTTTAAGGTCCCTTCCAACCCAAACCATTCTGTGATTCTATGATTCTATGAAACCTAATTTTCCAATAACAACTTACAAAAGTACAATGTTCATTACAATGCTACAAGTGTAGATAGTTTTACATACTCTTAAGCTACAGCCATGTTTTAGAGGGACTTTTCCTTTCAGTTGGAAATTCAAGATTTATTTCACTTGCCACTAAGATTTTTTTTAATGAATATACCTTTAATATCTCTTACTCCCTTATGACATATATATATATATATATATATGATTCCTTAAGAAAAGTCACTTCAGGTATAATTAATAACCATTTTAATGAAATACACTTCATCAGATAAAATCACATTTGCCACTTAGCAGTTTTTATTAGAATCAGCATTTTTAGTTCAACACCATTGAACCTTATTGTTTAAAAGAACTACCTATTTCAGAGCTGGCAATGGTGGGAACTTCCTTGGCAGGCAAAGAGTTTCATTAGTGAGAGTTCACCAGGTGTTCATAAATATATTTTCCTTGTGGGAAAAGGGGGAAGTTAGAAATTTATTTATTTATTTATATATTTATTAATGACAGCATTTGCTATTTCTTTAATATGAATTGGGAGCACAGAAGGAACCCAGGCCAAACTTCTTCCTGTAAATAACAGGAGGTAATTTTCTGGCAAGAAAGAAAAACACGATGTGGGAAAATGGCATGGTCATTATTTTTTAACAAGAATCACAGTCAAAACTCCCCCTAAAAGGTCTTCTTTTGGGGGGCCATTTACATTTTGAAAATGTTCTGAATTGCAAAATAGAAAAAAAAATTACAATATTCTGACATGCACTTTTACGGAGTGATTATTTTCCATCCAGAAGAAGCTACTTTTGTAAAGAAGTTGCCCAGCTTTGAACATGTGACTGGTTTACCAGCTTTCATCATAACCGAGGGAATCCCTCAAGGTCCTTTCCTCTAGTTTTCCAGCTGGACATCCAGATAGATGCTAGATTCTTACTTTATGGAAAACAGCATCTGGTGTTCTGCAGCAGAGGATGCTCTTTTAGTTTCCAACTGGCTCTAGAGATAAGAGGGTAATTAGTGCATTTAAAAGCCATTTTAAAAAATGTTCAATTATAGTAATCGGAAACATTCTAGTCATCCACATACGGAGCAATTCACATGGAGGATTGAAATTAATTTTAGCAATTTACAAAGGCATCAGCGGGTTCCAGTAAGAAATGAGTAAACAAAGACATACAGTAGGAAAGAGAAGTCTATGTCAAGTCATTTGAGACAACTACAGATAACACTTGGAAAATATTACATTTCTCAGTAACGTAAACTTCATAAAATAGTTGTATCCAGCCAAGAAATTAATGCTGGAATAAATCCAATGATGCTTTTATTTTTTCATGTTAAAAAAAAAATAAAAATCCTTTTTAATTATATTGATTTTTTATATATTTTCAATTTAAAATAGTTTTATCCAAAATTATAAGGTTTTACTGAAACACCTACTATAAGAGAATGAAAATTACAATATGGGGATAGAAACAGAAGGCCAGAAATCTTGCCCAGAAGTTGTATTGGCTTTACCTTTAAATTTACTGTGTTTCTGATGATTTGAGATTGACACTAAAAAGAATTGTGCAAGTTTTGTTTGACAATGGGTGTGATTCAATCTTTCCTCCTTTAAATAGCTTAATTCAAGTAGAATTCTGCCCACTTCAGGGCAACAGATCTTAAGTTATTTCATTTCATTTCATTTTCAGTGAGTGAGAATTGTCCCTATTACTCTATTTTCAGAACTTAGGAGTCAGGGAGCTTTTTATCATAACATATCCTCCATAAATACCTGTTAAAATGATTGCAAAATTTTCAGCTACACTAAAGTTTTGTTTATTTGTTTGTGTGTTTCCTTTACCTTTAGAAATACCATAGCTGTACTACTTATAGTGGTTTGCTTTCAGTTACCTTTTATAAACCACTGACCTCTGTGACAACATAGGACATTGTGAGTTACTGTCAGTGAGAGTCCAATGAAATTTCTTCTGTTCTTAGGATTTTTTTTTTTAAATATTATTTTTGAAGACAACTACATACTCACCATTCTAGTTATCTGTAATAAAGGTTTGTTGTTGTCTGATGAAATTCCTGCTATTAAATAGTGGAGGCATTCTATTCTTTTGAAGTAGTAATCTCTGGGGAGGGAAAAAAAAAAAAAAAAAAAAAAGTCAGCATTGCTTCTGGAAGTATTAAGTTTACCAGAAGTGACTAAATTCTGCTTATTTGTCACACAAGTTATAGCAGTCAAGAGATGTGAACTGTATGTTTATTCTTCAACAAGTGATCATTCAGAAAAAAATTGGGACAGAAAAACTATCTGAGAGAATGAAATAAAATGATTCTTATCAAAATATTTTCTTTGTTGGGGGCTCACAGCTGGTACTGGATATCTGTATTACCTTTCTGGAAATTGTACTCATGATCTTCAGCTCTCAGAACCTTGTTCTGAAGTTGTATTGCATTCTTTATTTCTTTGATATATGACTTTGTCACTTTAAAGAATTAACCTTTTTTTTTTTTTCTCTCTCTCTCTCTCTAAAATACTCTGTGTTGAAAAATTACTGAGAAATTATATATATAAAAAAATGACATTCAGAATAATAAACATGTATAAAAATATATTAATTTGGCAACCACAAATCAAGCCCTTCTATTTGTTCTTAAGATTTAATTTCTTAAAAAATACAGGAAGATATTAGAAAAAAGTGAAACAGTGCATCCCATAAGACACTTTTTGTACAATGTAAAAATTACAATGTCAGCTTTTGTGGCTAGGCAGTCAATAATAGTGATGCAATATTAAGGATGTGTGCTGCTACGGTTTCAGCTAATGTGTGCAAATGCTAAAGGGGAGCACACAGAAGAGGTGTTTGCACAAGCAAGGGGTGAACAGCTATTAAAGATTAGCAGTCTTTAATGTTTTCCATGCTTACACTTCATCTTTCAAAGGATGAGTTTCCCTACTAGCTACAGAAAACAGAACATTTTTACTAGCTGATCACAAATCTTAGACAAACCTTTGACTTTCATTGTATGTTCTTAATACAAATATCACAGAGAGCTACACCAGTAAATATGGTAATGATACCTTGAGCATTTTGTATACTTTGCTTGTAATATTTAAACTATATTTAAAGAGATCATGCTAAACATGTATACTTCTGAATCCAAGTATTACATTTCCATATAACTTCAGAGTTATCTTAGAAATACATGAAATATTTCTGTATTTGCCTAGTTACACAAGCTATTAATAGTAAATATAATGACACTATAGAGAAGGAATGAACTGATTTTCAGTGAATAGAGGTAAAACTTTGGCCCCTTTAAAGTCCGGTAGAATTTTTTATTTGATTTCAGTGGGACCAGACTTACTCCCAGAGCCTCCCTCTCATTTATTGTGTAATCCTTATTGGATCAACAAAACTTGGTATCTTTTTATGCACACATTTAAATTGCTTACTGCATTCTTACCTATTTCACATGGGTGTTGCTGTGTCTAATTAAGTTTCCACTTCCTCTGGAGAAAGCTGCTATAAATAGCTCTCTCTAGACGGGTAGATTCTGTGTCTGGTTAACCATTAGATTGACAGATTTCTGTGTCTAGTCATTTCTTCTGACACAGCCTCACCTGAAGCACGTCATCTTCTTGGGCACATGACTGAGTGTCATTAATCATGACATTCACATTAGTCAGAGACTGAGGTCACCCTTACTAACAACTAAATGTCAGCAGAGAAAATTCCATGGGCATAATGGAGCTTGCTTTTCAAACAGTAATATCTAAAAACCTTTCAGATTACTGATGTTATAGATTTTCTGTGTCAGTAAGAAAAAGCATCCTTTAATACTTAAACAAAGTAATATTTAATAAGCTTTTAGCGAAACTGAAATGTATTGTCTTCCGTGAGTATACATTAACTTCTGCTAACAAATATTACTCTTTATCTGTATTTTGAAGCTGAGCCTGATGTCGGAAAAGTATAGAAAGAATCATGGAGAAATAGTTTTTGTGGATAAGAGAAAATAAGTATGGATATCTCCAAACCTTGGGCACATGCATAAAAATCTTTTGTATTTTGGAATGCAATATCTTATCTCCTATATCCACTACGGCGGTCCAAATTGGACTTGCCATAGACCAAATAAATATTTCTGTAATATATGTTTATAAAAAATACAGTACACGATCTTTTTTTGCACTAACAAAAACCCTTTTATTGATACCAGGAATAACTGCACATTTTCAGCAAGAAAAAATAGGAATGGTTTTGCTATGTAAATAATAGATAAAGAACAACAACAAAAAAGCATAATCCAGCTATTTTCTCTCCAGGGAAAAATAAACCCCTATAAGCCCAATTTGTGCAGAAAGATCCATTAGGCAGGAAGTTAGTAAGCCAGAGTCTGTCCTATGACTCTGAAGGGAATAAGTTAATGTTGGGAGTTTGGTGCCTTAAATAAGAAATTGCGGAAGGAAGGAAGAAATATCAGCATTTCATTATTTCTCATTAGCAATTTACTCTAAAAACACTTTGTCTGGACAAACATTTCTAATACTAGTGTATAAGCTGGAAGAGCACAGAGTGTTATAATAAAGCTATTATTACCAAGAGGATACCTTGTGACTCCCAGAACTTCCACTCTGGATATGTTCCACATCCCCAAGGGGCTTGAAGAAGTGTGTCATTTTAACAAACACCAGGAAAAAAGAATAAGTTTTGGAGAGTCATCAGTCTGAAGGCTAGACTGTCACTTGGGCTATGCAAAAGCCATGGGTTATGCAAAAATTCTAAGCCTCAGAAAACTGTAACCTTATGTGTTCTGGATACAGATATGGTATTGCTTTTATTCTGTTAGGCATGGCTCTTTATACTGCCACTTTGTTTTAGGCACAAAGCTTCATTTTGGATGTCTAGAAGAGATGAGACCTCCTTCCAGAATAGCAAAATGTAAAAGTTGTCAGAGGCTGTATGTATCTTGACACACTGTGTATACAAATTCAGTCTTCCTAATCTTAAGAAAATTCACACATGGGTGAGGACTGTTTATAGCATAACAGGTTTAGGTGATTTTTTTTTTTTTATTTCTGTACCTGACTTTGAAGTCAATATAGAAATATGTATGTGTGCTTACAAGCACACACAATTCCTAATCTAGTTTCCACTGAAGACAGTCCCAACCTTTCAATTGACTGTAAAAGTAATTAGAAGTTAAAATGCCTTTGCTACTTCAAAAATCCCTGCTTGCCTTTCCTCTCACAAAGCTATTCTACTATGTGGGTCTGATGTGTTGTTGATTGCTTTTGAAGATCTTAGGATCCTATATGGAACAATATGAACAACTGCAACTCCCTCAATCTGTCCTCGAAGGAGAGGTGCTCCAGCCCCTTGATCTTCTCTATGGTCCTTCTCTGGACTTGTTCTAATAATTCCATGTCCTTCTTGTGATGGGGGCCCCAGAGCTGAATGCAGAGCTCCCAGTGGGGTCTGAGGAGAGCAAAGTAGAGGGGGGTAATCACCTCCCTTGCCCTGCTGGCCATGCTTCTTTTGATGCAGCCCAGGATGCGGTCGGCTTTCTGGGCTGCAAGAACACATTGCTAACTCATGTCAAGTTTCTTGGTACAGTAGGTTGTTCTCCTCAGGGCTGTTTTTAATCTATTCTCTACTTAGTCTGTATTTGTTGTTGGGATTGTCCCAGCCCAAGTGCAGGACCTTGCACTTTAACTTCATGAGGTTTTCACAGGCCCACTTCTCAAGCCTGTCCAGATCCCTCTAGATAACATCCCTTCCATCCAGCAGGCTGAACACACAATTCATCTTGGTGTCATTGGCAAATTTGTTGAGGTTGCACTCAATCCCACTGTCCATATCTCTAACAAAGATTTTGAATAGTGCTGTTCTCAATACAGCACCCCATGAGATGCCACTCATCACCGGTCTCCACCTGGACGTGGAGCCATTGATCACAAATCTTTGAGTGCGACTATCCAGCCAATTCCTTACCCTCTGACTGGTCCATCTGTCAAATACATGTCTCTCCAATTTAGGGACAAGGATGTCATGCAGGACAGTGTCAAATGCTTTGCAGAAATTCAGGTAGAAGACATCAGGTGTTCTTCCCTTCTCTACCAATACTGTAAGCCCATTGTAGAAAGCCACCAGATTTGTCACGTATGATTTGCCTTTAGTGAAGCCATGTCAAATGTTACCAATTACCTCTTTGTTTTCCATGTGCCTTAGTATAGCTTCCAGGAGGCTGTGCTCCTTGACATTGCTGGGCACAAAGGTGAGACTAACTGGCCTGCAGCTTCTCGTGTCTTTATTTTTTCCCTTTCTAAAAAATGTTGATTTTGTTTCCCCTTTTCCACTCACTGGACTGCCGTGACTTTCAAATATGATGGACAGTGGTTTAATGGCTTCATCTGCCAGTTCCCTCAGTATCTTTGGATGCATCTCAACAGGTCCCATGGACTTGTGCACATTTGGTCTCCTCAGACAGTCTCAGGCATGATCTTCTCCTACACTGTGTACTAACTTCATTCTCCCAGTCACTGCCTTTGGATTCTGTGAATATATATTGTGTCAATATAAATGTTCTGTGCATATAAAGCTTTTGTGAAAATTACCCAGCTTGCATTTCCTGGAATTACAGTCACAGTCACAAAGGTACATAAAAGAGCAGGGAACTAAGAGTGTGATACCAATTTCATCAAAGCTACATGGAGATGGATCATTTCTGAAACGCATAATGTCAATAGGTTCAAGAGGGATTCAGTGGTGTGTGCATTATAATTCAGTCTTGCAGGGATGACTGTGTATCTGAAACTTCTGTGACATGAAGATCAAAAAGCACAAAATGACCTTGGACATTTGTGATGGCTTAAAGGGTTTGTCCAGAGTTACTGTACATTAGGTTCCTTCAAAAAAAGTGGGCCAGTCTGTAGGGAGGAAGGCTGGTTGTTAATTTTGTTCTGCGTGCTGCACACTGTATTGTATTGGGATCTGTGTGGAAGGAGGGAGAAAACTTCTTTCTTGACAGTAACAGGGGTGCTTGATGGGAAGGTCTCATTGGGCTATGAGGTGGAGCAGGGAGAGCAGAAGACATCTCAGCAAATTAATTGTCTTCAGCAATGGCAGAAATGTGGAGATTACAGGAAAAGCAGATGTGTAGCCTAGCCTCAAGGATGACATGTATCAAAAGTAATGTTCAGGATGCAGAAATGAGCCTGGAAAGGGTGCTGGAGTCTAGAAAACTTTCTGAAGTTGTTAAACTGAAGCCAATGTGGGAAAAATAAATAAATAAATAAATAAATAAATAAGCATATGGTGGTTGACAAAGATTTATTTAACAATCTTCTCTTTTGTCTCACTCTGTTGGTCTGAACTTTCCCGGTTTTAAAAATGTCTTTGCTCTAGTTTCTAGTTCAATTAAAACTGATTTATAAGATTCACAATCTTTTGGTGGTTTTTGAGTTGCTTATTTTGTGGAAGTGTTTCCTAAAACAGCACAGCAAAGTTGCTGTCTCCCTGGATTCCGCTACAACGGAAAATACCACTGATGCTGAACACAGAAGGTAGAGTTATTCTGTTCTCTTTAGTCTATAACCTATGCACTGTGTTTTGTGTATTCTGTAAAATATAGGTTATATGTGTATTTGCATCTGATTGTATTCTAGTAGTGGAGTCTACATGGTTTTGGGGATGAAAGCTTCTTTCAGAAGTTGACGTGACTGCTAGCATTGAATTATCATGATATCCAAAGCTCTGATAAGTACTAGCTCCAGGGAGGCCCTGTACTTGATATTTTAAATCACTGGAAACTCAGAAGACCTCATTCTTTTACTGACTGATAACAGTCGTTATGCACTGGTTGCCATTATTTTCACTGGCATAAAAGCAATAAGGAGAATAAGGAGAGAGCATTAAGGACCAGCAGGCAGGATGGAAGATTTTCTTTGGATTTCTGTCTGCTATACGCGTTTATTTTATTTATATTTTTTTTTCTGCAAACTTGCCAACCCTCATACACTGTTGAACTGATTTTCTCTATGCATGATGAATATGACAAAAAATGTATGTATATTGAACTTGCATAACATTAAGAGTTTTGAAGCACTCAGAACACTCTGTACAGTACTTTACTGCATAAACATTCTTAAGTCTTAACAATATGTCTTCTAACTTATGTGTTTCTCTTTCAACCATGCTTCTTGATCAGAAAACAACTGTTTAAATTCCAGTTAACAGTACGTGTTGCTCCAAAGCTCTAAAACCACTCTCTATAGCAAGTATCAAATTGGTAGTGACAATATCTCTAAGAATGTAGTTCATAATGACTGAGTTTCCTAATTTAAATGACATGATTTTATGAAAATACAAGAAACTTAGATATATGGAAGACAAAGATAAACCTCTTACTATTTGGCTAATCTGAGTGTTCAAAGTTATAGTTTATGTCTCAGCTATAAAATACTGCCCATTTCTATTCCAGGAGCTTGCAAATGCCCTCCCCCCCCCCTTTTTTTGTTTGTTTGTTTTGTTTTTCACATCATTTGGGTTAAGGTTATCGTCCCCCTGTACTAAGCTGTTACTATGTTCAGCTTTGGGCCCCTCAGTAGAAGAAGGACATCGAGGCCCCGGAACATGTCCAGAGAAGGGCTACGGGGTTGGTGAAGGGCCTGGAACACAAGTCCTGTGAGGAGCAGCTGAAGTAATTGGGGTTGTTTAGTCTGGAAAAGCGAAGGATCATTGCTTTCTACAACTACCTGAAAGGAAGGTGTGGGGAGCTGTGGGTTGGTCTCTTCTAGCAAATAACTAGCAACAGGACTAGAGGGAATGGTCTCAAATTGTGCTAGGGGAGGTTCAGGCTGGAAATTAGGAGAAATTTAATCTCATAAAGAGTGGTTAGGCATTGGAATGGGTTGCCCAGGGAATGGCTACCTCAGATCTGCATGGTTCAGTGAGATCCACAATGTCCCTAATGTACAGTGTTTCTAACCTGCTAGATAATAAGTGAAATTCAGTGGTCACTCTTCTTTTCCCCTAGGAAAAGGGCTCCAGATACTCAGTGTCTCTTAAATAACAGGAGTTTGGTAATGGCTTTGTACCATTTTGGCTAAGCTTACTGTTTGTGAAGAGCCTGTATTTGTGTGGGACCAGGACTTTCATCTCAGCCTTGCATTTAGATTTGTAGTCTTTTTTTTCACCTTTTTTTATGGTTTCCACATGCTTACATTCTTATTGTACCCCCTTTATTTTTAATCCCATATTAAACTAGTAACTGATGATAATATTAACTACCTTATTTCCTGCTTCATTTTTACATGTAGTAAATGTCAATAAATAAATAAATAAATAAATAAAAGGATCAAAATGGAAGAATGTTCTGTATACCACATGCATATCTCTTATAGCATATACCACTTCAGGGTATGTATTTCCAACTATTGACTCTTTCCATTTCATTTTTGAAGGCGAACACAGGAAATAATAATAATAAAAATTAGTACATTAACCCTTTCCCCTGAGCTCCTTCTCTTTCAGAGAATTAGGTCTTGAAAGGAACAAGAACTGGCTCAACACCACTGTCAAACAAACAAACAAAACAAAACAAAAAAAAAAAGGAAAATTGTGCCAAAAACCTAGAACTCAGAACAGGACTTTCCTCAGGCAAAATGCAAAGACATTTGTGGTAAGGATAACTGGATGGAGGAAAGACACACTGAAGGTAAAGAGAAAATTGAAGGGACTAGAATCAAGTCACTTGGACACAGAGGTTAGAGGTTGTAGTAGATTAAAACCAAGAGAAGGAAGGACTGGAAACATTTAGTGAATAACTGTTTATTAGTAGTCATGCTTTGGAGGATGATAGAAATACAAATCATAGTTGCAGTATATGCCTGATGAACATGCATCTGCATGAGGCAAGAATATTTGAAAAAGTTGAAATGTTAATGACATCCAAGACTACCTTTTTTTTTTTCTTCTTCTTCTTCACCTTATGTATATTATTTATCCAAATTGGATAACATGCAAGACAATCTCAGAGGATTTAAAGTACCTGTGATATTTTTTTTTCCTTTGGGGCTCTCAGAGGTTGTTTCATTTCTCTGTTTCCTTCTCAGCTTGCAAAGTCTCTGGAGAAAAATCCAGCGTCTGGGTGGGGAGAGAGAAGTGCAGGTGCTTCAAAAATCAATATCAACATTCCCTAAATAGCACTGATCAAACTATTTACAGATGGACATCAAACAGCATTGCTTTGCACAGAGAACACATCAAGAGACTTTTCCAAAACTTTTATCAATGGTACAACTTTTAAAGGTATTCCACATTTGTGAGTTAGTGACAATTATGTCCTACACTTTGGCTAAGGACATAACACAAAGAACAGCCGATTCTTAGAACACATTTTGTTTGCCCAGACTTGAACCTATACAACTAGATATGACTCAGCCACTCTGTTCAGTTCAGAAAGGTGGAAAGTCTTTGTACATGATAGATCAGCTCACTGCTAGGGGATATCTATCAGCAAACATTAGTTTTCCTTTGTTGTAAAGGTCATGCACATGACATGGAGACAATTTTGTTAGATAAAAAACACATGATAACTCACATATAGAAAGGATATCTTTTTTTTTTTTATCTTTTTTAAAGATCTTCTGTCTTGGTAAATGCAAGAATTTTTTTCTTTGGCTTGATCTGGAGGAGGTATTTTGACTGAAATTTTGGTGAAGTTAAAGCAAATATGGTTCTTCCCTTGGTTTCACCAGACTGAAATTTCATTGTATTTGTTACATGATAACATGCCTTTATACTGATACAAATGCCCTTTCATCAGCAATAGTATAAATTGAGTTTATTTCTGTTTACCACACATAAACTGTGTTTTACAAACCCATAAGTAATTGTTCCTAAAATACTAAAATATTTCCTACTAATGAAAGTTTCAGGGCAAAGGATGGCAGCAAGTCAAAGTGAACCAATCCCAGAAGGCCTTTGCAAGGAGCTTCTTGCTCTTAATACTTTCTAAGTCCATCAATATATCAACGTGGTTTTTTTTTTGTTGTTTTGTTTTGTTTTTTAATAGTAATATGGAACAAGTAAAATGAGGACTGGGAGCAGTTCATTTAAGAAGAAAAGGAGGGCACTGAGTCAAATATTGCTGTGTGAGCGACAGTGATCAGGGAGGCTGACTAGTTGCTATAGCTTCCATTATAGCTGTCATTATCTTTGAGAATCTTTTTTTTTTTTTTTAATAAAAAGAAAAAAAAGTGTGTGTGTATGTGTGTGTGTGTATAGATTCCTAGTATAAACAAAATTCTCCTTAAATAGCTGAACTTGTGACTAAGAGTGTAACAAATTTGGATGCTCCACTGAGACTATTTGTTCCAGGCCATTTAGAGGAATGCAGCTGAACAAGCCGACAGAATGTTGGAGACTGAGAACTTGCCGTTTGAGATGAGAGCAAGCTGTCTTGGTGGTGACTGTGGCCTTGCAGGTGTGATCAGGTGACTGTAAGCTATAGGAATTTTATTCACTATTAGCTTTAACAGGAACTGTCTGAGCCTGTTGTCACAAGGGTTAGAAAAAGAATCCCCACATTTCTCCACCTGGATCATCATATTTGGACTTAGTTCTCACAAAAGACGCACCTTATAAGGAGCTAAATGGAAAGGCAGTATAAGTCTTGGTAATGAGAAGGTTTTTTTTAAATTATTTTTTCAGACTCCTGGAGAGATAAGATGGTCATAAATGACAGGAGAACACTACAGAGCAAAGATTATAGACGTTGAATTAGTGTAGCCCACTGGAAATTAAAGCACTAGGCACAGAGCCTTAAATTTTCTAATTTTAAACCTGGCAACTCTGTTTAGAAAAGATTCAGGATAACAGGCAACCTGACAATTCTACACAAGGCCAGGTAAATTTTAACAGGCTGGGATTTCTAAATGGAAACAGAGCAACTGGGGTAACTGAAAGCCAGAATTATATGTGTGGCTCAGGAAACCAGGTCAGCTGGATAAAGACATGATCCCTCATCATTAAAACTGAGAAAAATCATAGGCTTGAATTGTTCTAAACAGAAAGTCTCCCAACTCCATTTAAAAAAACATATCTAAAGAAATAAAAGAACGGCACCAGATTTTCTTCTATAGCCTATGGATACCCAGAAAAAAAAAAATAGGTTTCTATCACAGAAAACAGAATCCATATTTAGGACCAAAATATCTGGTTCCGTTTTTTTCTGTTATACTTTTTGTTACTCTTTCTTTCTCTCTTTCTCTCTTTCTCTCTTTCTCTCTTTCTTTCTCTCTCTCTTTCTCTCTCTCTTTCTCTCTTTCTCTTTCTTTCTCATGTGCACCATGAGGACATTACAGCTGACATAAAACCATTCTTAAAAGATTTAAGTGTATACAAAGCCATTTTAGAAAAAGTGAACTTTGCCTGCGGCATAGAAATACAGCAATAGGAAAAAAAAAATAAAAATAAAAATAGGGAACAATAAAAATGCTGGAGGCCACTTTGAGTAAGCATCATACAATCTGTCAATAAAGAGAAAGAAACTAGATATTACCACCATGAATTAAAATAAATTACCAAAGCATAATAATTTAACTCCTCAGATGGATTAAAAAAAAAAAAAAAAAAAAAAAAAAAAAAGCAATTTGATAACTAGGAACTGAAATGTTCTGCTCTTGAAGAAATAACAAGTTCAATGAATACTTATTTGCCAAATATTATGACCTATAAATGAAAATTCTAAAGGAGTTTCTAGATTTTCTTCAAAAACTGAAAGTGGAAAGATCTGACCTCTGCTACATGCCTGGTAGTAATGCACAATGGTTAAAAAAACACTAGGTGCAAGGGCAGTCATTACAAATAAATGAGAGAACCATAAACAAGTAGATGAAGAATGATCAGATAAATCAAGAGTGGCATAACAGATCTGGTAAACAGGCAAAAGTGTCATTACCCAATGTGCAGTTGGAAGGAATTTTAGATACTGCACTGGATACAAAGAAAAGCTACAGATAAATAAATAAATAAATAAATATTTTTTTTTTCCAGAAGATATCTAATTCACACCAATCAAGACTTCAAGGTTAACAGCAAAACTCACTGTACTCTGTGTGCCAGGATTTGATTGAAGGGTGGATTGAGGAGAATGAAAAATTTACCATGGCAAATGAAAGAAAAACAGAAAGGGGGAAAAAAAAAACAAAAACAAACACACACACAAAAAAAGTACTTCGTGCATTCATCTTAGCAGTAGGGTATAACATTAAAGAACAAAGTCTTACCTGTTGGTGAGTGATAAAATGTGTGTGTCAGAATTGGATACAAGACTTACTGACAAATGTTAGCTATTAAAGTAACAGTGGATGCAGTAGTAACTTGGTATGAAATCCTTTTGGAAAAGGTTGGCCTGAAACAGGAATCTATTTATCACCATGTATGTTCAGGCAACTACTAAGATATGCATTCATGGGCTAGTGAACTGGGGCAAATGGATTATAGCGGGCTACAGTGTTGCTGATAATGCTATTATGGTGAGTCTGTAAATTTTTAACATCCCTTTTTTACAACAAGAAAAACTCTTCATATCAGTCCTTCAAATGAAATGAATCTCCTTGCAGTGATCCAGGCTGGGGCCTGCCTGCCTGGGGGCAGCTCTGCTGAAGAGACCCTGGGGGTCCTGGTGGGCCTGACCAGCAGTGAGCCCTGGCAACAGGGATGGCCAACAGCATCCTGGGTTGTGTTAGCAGGAGCACAGCCAGTAAATTGAAGGAGGGAGTTATCTATCCCTCTCTACTTGGCA
Organism: Anas acuta; assembly: GCF_963932015.1. Lineage (NCBI taxonomy): Eukaryota > Metazoa > Chordata > Aves > Anseriformes > Anatidae > Anas > Anas acuta. The sequence goes on from NC_088981.1 coordinate 98,006,011, forward strand.
CTTATAAGACTGCATCTGGAACACTTCCTTCAGTTTTGGGCCCCTAGCAGGATAAAGGCATAGATATACTAGAGGGAGAGCTGCCAGTGTCAGGGCACTGGAGCACTTACTTGCCCTGCAAGAAGAGCTTGAGGGAGCTGGGTTTGTGCAACTTGTAGTAGAGATGCCCATGGGGAGACCTTACAGCAGCACCCCAGTTCTTATGGAGTGGTGATGGAGGATACAGAGACAGGCTTTTCACAGCAGTACATAGTGGGATCGTGTGAGACAACAGATGTCTGATGAAGCAAGATTGGTTCAGACTGAATAGGAGAAAAAGCAATTTCTTCATGAGGACAGACCAGCAGTGGAGGTTGTGCTGTCTCCATCCTTGGACTTTTTCAAGACCTGACTGGAACAGCCATAGACCGGAACAGCCTGGCCTGATCTTGCAGCTAACCTTGCTTTAAGCAAGAAGTTGGAGTAGTAACCTCCTGAGAGACACTCCATCCTTAATTATCCTGTGTTCCTAGGATCATAATCAAAGAAGAAGGTATTGCTAGTTTAGTCCAATGACAGACGAAAAGATAGTGCATATGTGGATAGAAAAGGGTCATAATCACGCCCTTTTTTTGTTATTTGTTTTGAAAGAAAAAGATGGTGCATGATCAATACTCATAGACAAGAGAAAACTAATCCCAAAGGCCTCTGGTTTTAGTGACATTTTAAAGAGTTCCAAATAGTTTTAGTCAGAATTTGTATTTTCTGATGAAAGTGAAACTTCAGTTCATGATCAACACTTAGGTTGTGACCTGGCATCCTCAGGAAAAAAATTGTGTTTGCATTGAACTCTTCCATGTCCTGCATCATTTCAACATGGTTGAAATGTTGCCCAGAGGACCTCAGTATGCACTCACAGCCCTAGTACTCCAGCAGGTTTTATGTACAAGTTCAGACATCAGAGTGAAATCATTAGAAAAGTTATCAAAAGGTTTGAATTTACAGAATAACTATATGTCTTACTGTGGAAGGAGAGTGTCAGCTCGGGATTGTGTAATAAACCAAAAGATATGTAATAAACCAAAAGCTGCTCTTCACTCTTTAAAACAAATGCCTCTTTTGGATGAGGGAAGCAAAATAGATAAAAAAAAAGCAAAATAGATTTAAAAAATAAATAAATAAATAAATGCCCGAGTCCTATGAGGACTGTAATTCCATAATGGGTTTTCAACAAGGCAAAGCAACTGTTTGAGTTTTTCAGTCCTAAGTACCATGCCTTATGTAGTGATCCTACCTATGTGACTATAGTACATTGAGGAGTTAGTGATCTACACAGCAGTTGACCTGAGTAGGAGTAAGTGTGTGCTTTAGTGCCTGTATTAGTTGGCCTTTAAGACTGTGCTGTACTGCACATATCCATCGCCGTGGGATGACCAGTGATGATGCTACTGGCATGTCCTTGTCTATTTTGAAGTGAAGCATCATGTTTTCACATAAACATCCTTTTGCTCCATGGTAGAAATGATGAATAGAGTTGTTTACTTCCAGAAAAATCCTGTAAAAACCTAAAGACTGTAATGCTGGCTGCCATCAGTATGAATAGGATATGAGTGAGCAGTATGGTATGCCCTGACCAAAGGTCCATCAGACACTGTACCATTGCAGCATTCCCAGAAGCAAAAAAGGTAGACAATTTTGCAGCTCAGTATCATCAATACAAGGGTATTAATAGAACAGTTGTCTTTCTTGAAACTGTGTGTGGCTTTTTTGTTGAAATCCAAAAATTTATCTGGTGAAAAGTACCTTACAAAATAAAAGTTCAAGTTATCAGAGAGCTAATTCTCAGCTAATTGTTAAAGAAGACTAAATAGCTTTAAAGAAGTTGATTTATAGTCTCTATATTTCCCTAATTACAGCTTTCTTAGAACCGAGATGCTTATGAGTCTGTTCTTGTGCAAGCAACCAGAGGTCAGGCTGGTACCTGTACTGAGAATGATTTCCATAAAAGCACAGACTGACTGAGGTTGTAAATTGACGTCTGGAAGTCATCTTGTCCACCCCCTGGCTCAAGTAGAGCCACCTACACCCAAACCATGTCCAGAGGACTTTTGAGTATCTCCAGGGAGTGAGACTACAACATCTCTGGGCAACCTGTGCCAGTGCTCCATCACCTGCACAGTAAAGTGCTTCCTGGTGTTCAGGAGGAACCTGTTGTGTTCCTCCTGTTTGTGCCCATTGCTTCTTGTCCTGTCAGGGGGCACCACTGAAAAGAGCCTGGCTCCATCTTCTCTGCACCTTCCCTGCACCCTCCCACTGATGGGAAACCCTGAGCCTTCTCTTCCCCAGGTGTGGTGGTTTTACTCAGGTGGGCAGCTGGGCTCCACCACAACTGCTCTCTCACTCCCCCTCTCCTCAAAGAGGAAGGGGGAGAAAATACAACACAGAGAACTCGAGGTTTGAGATGAGAAAGGTTTAAATAAAGGGAAAGGGAGTGGGGAGAAAAAAGAAATAAAAGGAACAACAAGTCCGTGCGGAAGCACAGAGAGAGGGAAAAAATTATTCTCTACTTCCCATCAATGAGCGATGTTCGGCCACATCCTGGGAAGCGGGGCCTCAAAACGCGTAGTGGTTGTTCAGGAGGAACAGCCCCCTCCCCCACAAGAGCCCCCCTTTTTATTGCTGAGTGTGACATCAGGTGTTACGGAATATCCCTTCGGTTGGTTTAGGTCAGCTGCCCCGGCAATGTCCCCTCCCCATCACTTGCCCACCCCCAGCCTGCTGGCTCCTGGGGGCTTGGAATGAGTCCTGATGCTGTGCCAGCACTACACAGCAATAGACACAACACTGGAGTGATATCAGTGCTGTTCCAGCTACGAGTGCAGAGCACAGCACTGTGCGGGTTGCTGCAGGAAAAAGGTGACTCCAGCTCAGACAGACCCAACACACCAGGCTAAACAGTCCTGGATCTCATCCTTTCCTCATAGGAAAGATAAACCAATCTCTTCACCATCTCTGTGGCCCTTCATTGGACTCTCCCCAGTATGCCCATGTGCTAGGGAGCACAGAACTGGACCCAGGTGTATCTTGCCAGTGCTGAACAGAAAGGAAGGATCAACTCTGTCAGTCTATTGTCAATACCCTGCCTAATGAAGCCCAGGATACCATTAGCCTTCTTTGCAGCAAAGGTCCATTGCTGATTCAAGTTCAACTTGGCATCCAGCAGGACTCCCAGGTTCTTTTCATCCAAGCTTCTTTCCAGCTGGATGGCTCCCAGCACCGGGGGTTGCTCCTCTTCAGGTGTAGGACTTTGCACTTCTTGTTGAACTTCACGATGTCCCTGTCTGCCCAATTCTTCAGCCTCTTGAGATTGCTCTGGATGACAGTGTGACCCTCTGGCATATCAACCACTCCATATATCAGTAACACTGTTTGTATCACTGACTATAGATCAAGGTCTCTAATACTAGTGAAGAAAAGGGAATGATTTCACTTGGACATAGTCTAGTAGGGAAGGAGTCAGAGATTGTCTTCTCTTTACTATTTGCAGTTTATAACGACACTAACCTAATTCATTCAATATCAACAGCCCAGTTAGCTGGCTCTAGATGGACCTGGGGGTACTCAGATTTCAGCTGCACTTCAACATACAGTCCTGGCCATCTGGGGAGATAATCTTCAACTGGCACAGGGCTCTGTAACAGACAAAGTATATGTGGAAAGCTGTCACAAGCTCTCTGCAAATTCTCAAATCCCCAAATGGCTCAGTGAACTAAAATGTCTTCAAGTTAGAGATTACATGACTGATAGATTTATAGTGCCAAATAAAAGTAATGACATATTGAACTACAAGCCAGGAAAAAAAAAAAAAAAAAAGGGGGGGGGGGAATCCTGTGAAGTCAGATATCTCTATAAGGGCAACCAATTTTGTACATCTCTGATGGTGTTCTGAGACACAGGATGTAGGATCTCCAGGGCTCACTTAAGCTGCTAAAATAATGTAGGAAACTAAAGAGTTACAAAAATACATGTTTCACTTGGGAGCAGAGCAGGCAATAAACCTAGCCAGACAGTGTTTTTTGGCTTATGATGTGAGAGGACATGCAGCATTATATCACAAGAGCTTACAAATGTGTGAAGCAGGAAGCCGAGATATACATAGCAGACATAAGTATTATTTCCCCAACATCAACTTTCCTTCTAGCCCCATTGTTTCCTGGTTTGATTATGCCCAATAACCACAATAGACATTTCCCTTGTAAGTGAATTTATCTGTGGTGATTTTATATAAATACACTTTTACTACTGTTATCACGTTGCATATCATGTGGTAATTCCTTGCATAGTTTATGTACATAGTTTGTAAACAAATACTTCTGTGTTCCTTTTCTTGCAATTACACCTTCTACTATGCTGAGGTAAGTAAAAATGGAAGACCTTATTAACCATTATTTTATAAGTTTCCTTCTCTAGCAGTTTCTCCTCTAATAGAGGGTTTTCCATGACTTGTTATTTTTACCATGCACATCCACTTACTATACCCACATCCACTAACATCTACACATCCACTAACTTCACTATAATATTATTCATTAATTTGCTCAAAGTGAATACAGCAGACTTTCTTTTTAGAGCATGGCATTATTTCAGGCAACATTATTGTCCCGGTCTTTCACACAGATCAATTTTCCATGTCAGCAGTGTTCACATAATTTATTATTTTTATTTTTTTATTTATTATTTTTTCTAAACCAAATGACGAACCTCCAAGAGTTTTCACAAAACCTGGAATTTGTTTTTAGCAATGTTAACTGCCTCAGAAATAAAGTTGCTTTGACCATTTGCAGCCTCTTGGCCCGGTTCTGCAATATTGCTGTAGATTGGGTGGAAAGCTGCCAGGCGGAGAAGGACCTGAGAGTATTGGTGGATAGTCAGCTGAGTATGAGCCAGCAGTGTGCTCAGGTGGCCAAGAAGGCCAACGGCATCCTGGCTTGTATCAGAAGCAGTGTGGCCAGCAGGTCTAGGGAAGTGATCGTCCCCCTGTACTCGGCTCTGGTGAGGCCACACCTCGAGTACTGTGTTCAGTTTTGGGCCCCTCGCTACAAGAAGGACATCAAGGTGCTCAAAAGAGTCCAGAGAAGGGCAACAAAGCTGGTGAGGGGCCTGGAGAACAAGTCCTACGAGGAGCGGCTGAGGGAGCTTGGCTTGTTCAGCCTGGAGAAGAGGAGGCTCAGGGGCGACCTTATTGCTCTCTACAGATACCTTAAAGGAGGCTATAGCGAGGTGGGGGCTGGTCTATTCTCCCACATGCCTAGTGACAGGGTGAGGGGGAACAGGCTAAAGTTGTGCCAGGGGAGTTTTAGGTTGGATGTGAGGAAGAACTTCTTTACTGAGAGGGTTGTGAGGCATTGGAACAGGCTGCCCAGGGAAGTGGTGAAGTCACCATCCCTGGAGGTCTTTAAAAGACATTTAGATGTTGAATTTAGTGATATGGTTTAGTGGAGGACTTGTTAGTGTTAGGTCAGAGGTTGGACTCGATGATCTTGAGGTCTCCTAACCTAGACAATTCTGTGATTCTGTGATTCTGTGATTAATCTTTTGGTTATGTTTTCTCCCTCTTTTTTTTTTCTTGTTCAGACACATACTCAGCACTAGTCATATAATGATCATTTCACTGCTAACCTGTTTTCCATGGAGAAAATCATCCTTTTTGTTACAGATGCCTGAAATTCCTTTTTAGCTGACTGCTGTGATGCTGTCTTAAACATCATGCTTCCTAGGGCTCCTCAGGCCTGAATTGTCCACTCAGATTCAGACTTGTAAAATATACTTGCAAAGGTAGCCATCTAAGAACACGGTTCACAAAAGTAAGCCAAGTCTGCATGAAAAACACCTTCCTCATTCTCTAGTCTTGCTTCATTTAGTTAATACTTGTAAATATTAATGTTTTTAATTCTGGATTTCCAAATCATTGTGAATCTATTTTGTCTGTTTGTAAAACACTACAATTTAGGCCACTATGCAGTTTAGTACTAGTAGGACTTGACATAAGTATGTTTGCTAAGAGTTAGTAATTTACCAATGTGGAGAGTTTTGTTAATGGAATCAATCAAGTCAAGAGTACATGTACTCACCTTTTGGCTTAATTTCCTGCTGAAAAGGAGCTTTGCAGGTGTATATGAAACAGCTATATACAACACCTAAGTTTTATGGATCATGCTGTAATATATTTTGTTTCTAAAATTCATCCAATTTCTTACCATAGAAGTTCAAAATACATTTTTCTCTTCCCTGTGTCTTTCTAGGCTCACAATTGCCTATTTAGTGGATTGTTTCTGAATTCCAAGTAAATTAGAATCACATATTCTTTACTGACTGTTTAGCTGAAATACTGAAAACATTATTGCTTTCAATAATGCAATATGATTTTAACAGTGTTTATAACTTTCAATCCAGTTGTATGTTCAGGCTTTTTGTTCAGATCCTGTGTGTTCATTTTTGATGGTACATTAAAGATTATCACTGATCTAATCTTTCAAATTTGTCACTGATTTTTATAACCCAGTGTAAACAGCTCAACTCTTTCCTGTCAAATTCTTTCAAAACTCTCAGATGTAAGCTGTCACATTATGCTATAGATAATTTATCCTTTAATATTAATTTAAGGTTAGTTCCTTACCTGTCTCTTTCTGTGCTTCTGTTTATAGCAATGCCTCAATTTTATGTGAAAAGATTAGCCTTCATGCTTGGGTAAGGATGCTTAGATTTTCAGCTAAGACAAATGTGATATAAAAAATCATTATTTCCTTTCGTGCCCTTTCCTTCATGCTTTTTCTTTTTTCTTTTTTGTTCAGATTCAAATCTCTTCTCTACGGTTTTTGTGTGATTCATAAATTCATTACGCATTTCTAATGCTTTTCCCAAAGGATTAAGGATGGCCCTTACCTGATGTTGACAATGCTGTGGTCCCTAGGTTAGAGTGAATCATCTCCTGGCCAGACTGCAAACAAAACTTCTTACTGAAATGTCTAATACTTCATTCAACTTTAAACAAGTCATTAACCTATTGAGAAGGAAAAGAGCTCTTCTGGCTGGAGAAAGATAACCAAGCCTGGGTATCTAGTCTTCTATATGTTAAAAACTGTGATTCCTGCAAATATATGGAGTGTTCATCAGAGCTGATGCAAGCACAAAAGGAGAAGAATGTACACATTTCCCTGTGGAGTTTTCATCAAGACGACATAAAAATAACTGGAGAGCTTTGAGAAGATAACAGGTTTAGAGTGAACAAATACCTTGGGATATCAAGTCAAGGATGTTTCTGATAAATTTCTGATTTGCTTAACTTGCTTCTTTGTGCCAAGCAAAGCTAGAATTATTTTAGAGCTTTCACTACTGCTGTTCTATCAATATTTTTCTTGTATGACTTCTGGTATTGCCTTTCAAATTCCCTGTAATGTTGTATTTGTGTCTTGTGTTTTGCCTGTCATAATTTACACTGATTTCAACTTGGAATATGGTCCTTTTGCTTCTTTTTTGTAGAGAAGAGTGGAGTTGCAAGTGTTTAAGGCATCTGAGGAACCTTGAAGCATCTATTCCCACATAGGCAGGCATTTTACCTCTTTCAAAGCTTAGAAGTCTTTGCCATAAAACATTTTCCATGTTCTTAAAAGCCATAAAGTGTTCTCATGTTGTATAAAAAGAGATATTTTGAATTGTATCAATGATTGTCTTCCCAAAACAGGTCTCAGCAGACTGATACCTGTCCTGAACACCATTGTGCCCCAGCCATCTCCTGCCAGAGCCATATTCACATGTCATTAGAAACAGCTTTGATATGGGGCAAAGCAGAGACTGAAACCTGAAGCAAACCAGTACCAACAGGGATATTCATTGGTTATGTACTTCATCAGTTCCTGCTATGAAACCAAACAGGATGGTTATTTTTTACAGAAATTGAAAACTTGAATACAGTCAGCTGGACAGAACTTTCTGTTTTAAATCAAAATGGAAATAATTTGAAATCAATAGAGAAGAGGAAAATTGTTAAGATACTGGAAAGCGACTAAATAGATTCTAATTTATTCAGATTATAGAGCTTTCGAAGTACAGAAATATTCCTTAATTCAAAGGAAACAGATGAACTGATAGCTAAAAATGGCAAAAACTGCCTTGACTTTCATGTCGGAAGGACAGTTATTTTGTACAGTTTTTGCAATGAGCTAAAATGAGCAATTTATTTTGTATTTATTTGTCTTCAGACATCTTTCTATTTATGGACACGTTGTGTGTTCAATGAAGTCTTAAAATAGCAGTACTGGGCTCACAGAATGACTCAGTAGATTGGTATGCAGAAGAGGGAGACTTCAGCCTTCCACTGACTGAAACGGGGCAGGATGGCAGTAAGTGAACCTTGTTACTCCCCAGTGGGTGTCTGTGGGCTTCTCTGGAAGCAGCTGATCATTTAAATTCAGTCCTGTCCCAGAATTACATTTCTGAAATAGCCACTCTTAATATTTGATGTCCCTTTTGGTCATATCAATTGAGAGGCTAAAGGCTAAATAAACTGTGGTGAAAAATATTACCTCTTCAATTTTGTGAGCATTGAGGTCAAGTTGAAGAACAATTATGGGTGAAGCGCATCCATTACATCCACTAGCAGACTGAGCAATAGGTGGATTAATTACAGTTCTCTCTGCTCAGTAATATTGTACCATTTGTAGGTGCCAAGATGTTGGCATCAGGGTCTGTGGGGCTCCTCTGTGAGGAAAGGCTGGGGCTACCCCATGCTGGACACAGCAGCTAAAATGGCAGCACCTCAGGGAAATATATTTAAGGAAAGATGAAACACTGCACAGAATGAGTGAGAGGAAACAAACAAAGAAACAAACAAACAAACAAAAAATGGTATGAGAAATAGCCCTGTGAGAAACAAGGTTAGGGAAGAAGGAAGGTGATGAGATGCTCCAAGTGTTGGAGCAGAGATTCCAGAGAAACCCATGGAGAAGACTGTGGTGAAACAGGTATTTCCCTGAACCTGTAGACAAGACCATGGTGGAATAGATATCCACACTGCAACATGTGGAAGACCTCACACTGGAGAAGGTGGATATTTGCTCAAGGAACTGCAGCCCATTGAAAGCCCATGCTGGAGCAGGGAAAAAGTGTGAGGAGGAAAGAGCGGCAGAGAGGAGTTGTTGTGAATTGACCACAACTCCCACTCCCCATCCCCCTGTGTTGCTCTGTTTTTGGTGGTGAGGTAGACGAGTCAGGAATGGAGTGAAGTTGAGCATGGGAAGCAGGGTAGTGAGGGAAACTTTTACCAAATCAAGTCTGTTTTACCTGTAAGGGCAATTGAAAGTTGATCTCCCCACCCATCTCAATCCACAAGCTTTTCCATCTTACTGTCTCCCCTTGTCCTGCTGGGGAGAGGGAATAAGAGAGTGTCTGGGTGGGGGTCTGGCAGCTGGCAAAGGTCAACCCAACAGAGGCAGCTCTCATGAACATTACATTTATTAATTTCTATATTAAAGATATAATCTTTTTTGGTTTAAGAGCTTCTCTGCTCTGAAGATAACAGGCAATGTTCTTACCTGCATTAGGAAGACTGCATCCTAGGAATGAGTAAGTGCTTGCTAACCAAGAGGAGAAGTTAGCCCCACAGGACTTTTACTGGGTTGCTTTCTTGTCTAGCAACTTTGTATATTATATCAGTGCTATTGCAAGACTGTATGTTCCATTCTTTTTCAGGAATTGTATCCAAGAAACTGGCCTGTCTGCAGCCCAACATTTTCTGATGAAAAAGATAACTCTTTGCATTGGGTTTAGGTGGCAATGTTTTGGTAGCAGTGGGGCTGCAGGGGTGGCCTCTGTGACAAGAGCCCAGCAGCTGTCCCATGTCAGGTCAGAGCCAGCTCCAGTCAGCTCCAAAGGAATTTGCTGCTGGCCAGAGCCGAGACATGAACAATGCTGAGTGGGCCTCTGGGCACCAGATTGAAGGAAGGGAAAAAAACATGCTGTGCCACAGCAGTTGGGAAAGGGAAGTGAGGCAGAACCCTGCAGCCCACAAGGTCAGTGCAGAAGCAGGGCAGGAGGTGCTCCAGGCACGCAGCAGCAGTTCCCCTGTGGCCTGTGGAGAGGCCCCTGGTGGAGCAGGCTGTCCCCCTGCAGCCCATGGGTTAATGGAGTCAAGTATGTTGTGAAACATTACTCCAATGCTGCAGCCTGTGGAGGAGCCCCTGGCGAAGCAGGTGGATGTGGCCTGGAGGAGGCTGCGGCCCATGGAGAGCCCCTGCAGGAGCAGGCCCTGGGCCAGAGCTGCAGCCCATGGAGAGGAACCCATGCAGGAGCAGGGGGTCTGGGGGGAGCTGCCATCTGTGGGGGACCCGTGCTGGAGCAGTTTGCTCCTGGGGGATGGACCCCATGGTATGGATCCATGTGGGAGTAGTTCTTGAAGAGCTGTTGCCTGTGGGCAGTCCCCACAGGCCCAGTTCGGGAAGGACAGCATCCCGTGGGAGGGACCCCACATGGAGCATGGGCAGAGAGTGACCATGAAGGAGCAGCGATGAAACATCAGGGATTGACTGCAGACCCTGTTCCCTTGCACTGCTAGGGGGGAGGAGGTGGAAGAGTGGGGATGGGGGAAGGTGGTTTTTGTTTGCTTTTAGTTTCTCACAGCTCTAGTCTGTTAGTAATAGGCAATAACATATATTAATCTCCTTATGCCAACTTTGTTTTGTCCCTATTTTTTCCCCTTTTCCTTTGAGGGGGGGAGTGATAGAGCAGTTGTTGTGGAGCTCAGGTGCCCAGCAGGGTAAAACCACCACACTCTTCTAACACAGACAAGACTTATTAGAATGTACGTTTGCTTTTTCCTCTAGTTAGGAGGTCTTTGCTCTCAACACTTAGTTATTTTATAAAATCTAACAGATTTTTTAGGCTTCTAAGTGTATATTATGAGGACATTTTAATTATATATAAAGAAAAAAAAACGTTTTAGGCAATGATTTCTCATGTAGAAAAAATTGTTTAGGCAGTACTTTCTGATAAGGGGGCAGAATGAAACTCTTCCTCTTCCAGCTATTTCTCCTTGTCCAGCTGAACTAATCAGATGGCTTAGTCTCAGAGAATGTGGCATCAGGTGATTAAAATGAGAGGCAAATTTCTGAAAGTAGCTTCAGGTGAATAGTCAAGTATGTTGTGAAACATTACTCCAAACTTTGTACAGTGACAGTATGTATGAGAATATACAAATAAATGGAATTAAGTTCAATCAAATATCAGCTTCTACATAGGTCTTCCTTTATATATATATATATGTATATTAATGGTTATATTTTCGTGAAATTCTTTCTCAAAAACTAGAGAACAAGACTGGATTGCTTATGAGGTAATATATCTGCTGCTAAGGGTCTGTGAGATTCCATAGAAAATGGAAGAAATTACTGAAGTTATATTAAAAACAAGCAGACAAACAAACCTTACCATTGCAATGGAAATGGAAGGATATTGTAGCTCTGCTTTTTTCTGCACTCTGCTGTCCCCAAGGAAAGTGCGTATTGAAATGGACGTCATTGGTACAGATGCTCGGCAGTTACTTCCGGATATAGTAAGAATAGACTGTTCTGCAATATTTTTTTAATGAATTACCAGGTACATTTTTGTTATAAGACAATGTTTTCTTACAATTCTATTTTCTTGTTGAAAACTGTCCAAATTGCTTTTTCTTTACCCTTTTTTTTTGTTTATTTGTTTTTTAGTTTTTATAACTTCATTATAACTTTTTAGTTTATATAAATACATAACTATAATAATAATTATAGTAATAATTTAAATATTTATATTATTATTATTATTTTAATCGGGGAAGATTTTATTTGCTGACATTTTATTCTTAAAAAATTTGTATACTTAACAATAAAATTATAGTACAGTAATTAGACAAATGTGAACATTTCTTTATACGGCAACACTCTTCTGCTGGAAACATATAGCTCCCACACCACCAATTAAATGATGAAAGATTAAAGGTAGGCCATTTGATTGACAGAGGGAGACTACTGCTGTGACAGCTAGATTCTATGTTATTTAAAAAAAAATGTAGATGTGAAAACATTTATTATAAAATTAATATTCTATGAACAGTTCACTAGCACACCATTCTTTGAAAATCTATTATTTTTTGACACTCCAACACCTCCCACCCTCCATATTTTATGATTGTAAGAAGTTAATTAGTGAATATAAACTTCAGGTGAGTATTATCTGCTTCTGTTCAGGTCAGCAGGAAACTTTGCCCAGTAGTATATACCAAAATCTGGCTGCTTGATTACGGGGTAGGCATTAGCCAAGAAGATGATGTAAAGTGAAAAATGGCCACCTCATTATTCATAAATATGAAACAAAGGAGAAAATCATGAACCATCTGAGCTGTGTTATTTCAGTATCATTCCACTGACTTTGTAAATCAATATATCAAGCACAGATCAATGGTAGAAAACAAAAATTTATGTTGAATCTTCTGTTTAGTGGAGAGTTAAAGTGACCTCTTACAAACTTAGAATATTTTTCACTGGTCAGTTTGCCATAGGACAGCCAACATTGCAAGAAGACCTAATGCTGAAGCCTATAAAAGGATCAATAAATAAAATATATAGTAAGCTCATTAGAATACAGAAGTGAGTTGGGAAAGAAAGGCTAAATAACCAGCCAGTTTTGTTAATTGTATTTAATACTAAATTGTATTTAATACTTTTCAAGTCACTTGTCTTTTGGATGTACCAGCAAGTGTCTATACAGGTAAATATGAGGTTACTGATCTCTTTAAGAAAATATATAGCCAATCATTAGATTATTTCACAAGAAGTCTGGAATTAAGTAGAAAATGGGTGATAAAATGATACCAAATTTTGTGCTGAAGCAAGTGTATTAATTAGAGGACTGTGTGTACCTGTGTGTGTGGGTCTTGTAAACTGCTACAATCAGATCCTCATTGACACAAAAGAACCCCATGAGAAATCAAGTTCAGATTATCATGGCAAGGTAGCCACAACTAAAGTGTATAAAGGGTTGTTCTAGTTCCAGTCTTCTGCTGATTTGTGTTGTAGCAGCAAAATCTATTAATACACTTCTTAGCTGGTCTTATTCACAGTTGCCTCTTTCAGTTTATGACTAGTTTTATATTTCATGCATCTTTTCCAGCTATATCTGGGACTGGTTGTATGTCTTTTTGTTTGTTTGTTTTGGAGAAAATAACATAGCACCTTTTACTAAATGACTATATTGATATTTTAGTAAATTTGTTTCGTTCTGTCTCTGTATCTTTCTGGTTTATCCTAAGCCACATCTATATGAAGATAAACCACACTATATTTAGCATATGCATCTGTACTCAGACAGATATTTCCTTGAATAAAATGACCAGACGTTCTGAATGTGACATGAGATTAAAAATATTGCAAGCAGTGTTTTTGCTAACTGAAGACTAGTTGAAGTTATGTTGTTAGAAATTACTGGTACGTGAAAGAAATATGCAGTCATTTCCCACTGGATTTGTTTCCATAGTGATGAGAAGGTTTTGATGTTAGCCACTCTGTGGGTATTTCAGGCTTAGGTTTTGATCCAAATCCTAAAAACACCTTTTGTAACTAAATTTTTGTATTCTGCTGGGATTATTCTAACTAGTTTTAACAGTACAATCTATGATATTTTTTTCTTCAAAGACTATGATATGGGGGTGAGATTTGTCTACATTAACTAAGACATTTAAAATTAGTTGTCTAAGTCTAAACTACTAAACTACTCATTGTAAACTCCCTTTGTGTTCAATGTAAAAAATGCTGTACCTTCCAGTAGCAACTCTTCTTATCAAAAAATCTTCTTATCACATGTAAAGCTGCATAGGATACAACTTTATCTAACATGTAGGGCTTGTTTTCTGTGCTGTGTCACTCTGGGCTATAGCTTGTGTGTTGTCTCTTACCTAACTTTTGGACTTGCACTAAAATCTCTTGCTTGAAGTAAGTGGCACATTATAGTTGAGGTACAGGCATGATTCTGTGTAGCTTGAATGTTGTTTTGATTTGTGATCACTCTTGCTTAATCCAAGTTATCTCAAGAGAAGTTAACATGCACAGATAACCTCAGTCAAACATTGTGGAGAAAATAATCCTTGGAATGTAACTGATGCACATCATTTATTCTCTTTCATTGGAAAACTGACCTTGACAGCACCTCAGACCTGCTCATGTTCTCCATAATGCAACCAAAGTATTTCTGAAACCTAACTGTAGGCTTCAGTGCAAAAGTGAATAATGACTTGAGAGTCATGAGAGGGTACTAAGCTACCATTTGATGATCTAAGCACATGGTGCTCAAATACTGGTCTGAGTCCCATTGGGCATATATCTCTAAGCCACAGTCTGAGCTGTTTCCAAATTCAGTTTAGTACTTCAGTCCACAAACTAGACTTGTTCAAAAGCCCATGTGTATGATCAAATGAGCTGAGGGTTTGAGACTGGGAAAATTGTGGGGATTGAGTATCATGGCCAGCTGGGAAGTATGCTTAGGTGGAAGGCAACAGGTGAACAGGTGTTAGTACTTTGAAAGACTGTATTTACTGTCACTGCCATGGAAGGTGATTTTTTTTTTCCTTTTCCTGTCCTCTTTGAAAGCATAGGCAAGAGTGCCCTGAGATTTCACTGTTCACTGGGTGCTTTTCCAGAGTTTCCTTCAGTCCAAATCATAAGCAAGATGGCTTGTATTCCTTGTGCTGGAATTCTCTCCGGGTTTTCTGGGTACTTTGTACAAATGGTAACCTTTCACATCCAAGGATAACATTTCTGCAGTATTTTCCCACAGAATTAAATCAGTAAATAAGTTCCATCTTTCTGATTTGTTATGCTAAACCCTTTAAGTTGTAAGCCATTAAAAGCTTTCCTAGCAACTCAGTCATGGTAGGCGTAAACTTATTTTCTTTAAGGACTCCCACAGTCTGATATTTTTGCTGCATTAGACTCTTTCCATATGTTTCATAATTTCTTCTCTTCTTCTCTCTCTGTCTCTTTTTTAAACCAATTTGTGAGCTCAAAGTTTTTCAAAATATTGTTGATTCAAAATCAGACAAGCATCATTCTCCAAGGTAGAGAAAGCTGCTGGAAAGGCTGAACCTCCCTAACGGACACTACCAAGTGTAATGTAAAAGCTCTGTGTCTCAGCACTACATCTAACCAAGAGCTGTTTCTGTAACTTTTCCTGTTTATCTCCGTAAGAGATTATTTTTTTCTGTGTGTGATGTGAATACCAGCACAGGCATTTAACCAGTTAATCAGAAGCTTCTCCATGTGTAGATAAGTGTCCAAATACATTGTTTTGATGTTTCAGACTAATGACTCCCTTAAAGTCATGCTAAAGCTACTTGGATCTTTCCCACATAAGCATGTTTGTCTTTGTTGCTTTTTGGCCACAGCTTCCAAGAAGCTTCCAAGGAATCTACCCATGTTCCTTCCTTCCACAGTGATTCTAGTATTTAGAATAAAATATTTAATTGGCTTCATTTCCCACACAGTTTTGCAGAGGTGTACTGAAAAAGCATGTATCCCATTATCCAAACAATCCACTTGTCTATGAATAAAGGTAACCTTTCTCTAATACATTGGCTTCAGAATATACTGAACCTGAGTGTTTGGATAAGATTTTAGCAACAGGAGACTATTCCAAAGAAAGCCATGAGAATAACTAACAAATTAGAAAATGTGCCTCCAGAAAAACAATTTAAAAGTTTGGCTTGTTTAGCTTACTAAAGGTAATGATAATGATACAGGATAACTTGCCTTCAGTATATAAAAGTTTGTACATGGAGCAGAAACATAACGGTGGAAGGCATTCCAGTACATCATAGAAAAATGATACAAAGACCAAAGGTGACTGCTGAAGTCACATAAATTCAGATTAGAAGAAAAGATGTTGACTTCTCAGCAATGGGAGTAGCTACCTGTTTAAACACCAAGTGAAATGTTTAAAATATTTACTATCGTCTATATCTTCTAAAACATAAGTTCAAAACACGCACTGATTAGCAAATAGTAAAGGAATGATAAAGACCCAATGCACACATTAAGAGCTTTGATTGTTGTCCCAGTTTTTCCATCCTGACCATAACATTTGCTTCGGTGAAAGAATGCCAAAGTCCAAGAACAAAGTGGAAGGAAACTATCTTTCTTCTAAATGAAGAGGTGCACTCCTTTGGGGAGAAGAAAAATGATATTTGAACTTGGAGCTGTGAAAGACAGCAGAATGTTGGTAGTTTAGAGATATGACAGCTATGTAGGCAACTGTTTCACTTTTGCTCTGTCTCTAGTATTTGATCTTACCAGTAAATAGGCCATAGTTTTTGTTTTAAGGAAGTTATTTGGCAACTGTATGACAACTCTTTTGGACATGCAAGGTGCTAAAAGTTCAGCTTACAAGGTACTGTACCTTTTCTGGTCTAGTAAAGTAACTGTAAGCTGTCACCACAAAACACTTTGATGTGGACACCAAGCTTAATGATTATGTGGGTAACGCTGACATTGATTAGTCATCCCTTGGGTTAATCAGTCATGGCACAAGTCTATAATTTTTCTTTAAGGAAATGTCTCAGCACAAACTTCTATTATGCCTTGCTGCCTGCATGTTATCAGAGTACTTTCTCTTCCTTTCCTTCCTCCAGGGCCTCAGTCATGACCTCTGTAACAACCAGTCATGGATATAACCAATCAAAATTCAAGTTTGAACAGGAATTATCCCAGTTTCTTTCCTCTGGTAATATGTAAACCTTCTTTTTCTTCAGATGTCAAGTGAGTAAACTTTCAGGACTTTTTTCTTCTCTGAAGGATTAGCTTGTCAAATATTAAATAAAATAAAATAAAAAATACTTCTATATCTACCTCTCTCTCTCTCTCTTTTTTTATTTTATTTTTTTTTTCCCATAGGTGAAGTTTTTAGCTTTTCTTTGTTAGCCTCATCCCTCAAAGCACAACTCATTTTTAACAATAATTTTACCAGAGTACTAGAGTACTTCAAGGGAATCTCATTCCCTACTGAGCTCTGGTCCTTCTTGTGACTATTAAAATTTGATTGATTGAAAATCTAGAATTAGCTTGTTTAAAACAAACAAAACACTTAGATTTGGGGCTGAGATGATTTTGTTCTTCTGGGTCCAACTGAAGTCTGCACAGAAAGCAACATATGCCATGTATTTATATATGCTTTTCTTGTTTGGAAGATTTTGTATTTCACAGCTGTTACTAACCAGTTTTTCATAGTACTGTACTTTGCCTGAACCTCTATAAAGGAATAAATGAAGAAAAAAATATTTTTTTGGCTCTTATACACACTGATGTTCAGATTAATTTGTTGTAGTTTCCAATCTGCCTTCTCTATCTGTAGATAAGGGAAGTAGCAAAGAGTCTGCCTGAATGCTAATTGATTGCATTGCATTTGGGTGTCTCAGTTTCACTCCAAAATTCAGATTTGTTTCAGTTTGGACAATAAGTTAAGCAGGAAATGAAATGAGTGACTGCCAGGATATCCAATTGTTCATACCATAGAGTCGAGCAGCAAGAATGACTTAAGAGAGTTACAGCAACTCCTCTGTTTAAGTATACAACTGGGACCCATTTGACAATCAGTCTTAATCACGATCCTTTCTTTGCCAGTCACACCAAACAACTGCTCAGCTCCCAGTCTAATTCCTCTAACACACATTCAGCAGGACATCCTGTGTTAGGGTTTTCTTCCACCTGGCTGTATAAACTGTCTTATTCCTAAAAAGTCCCATGGTGCTACCTAACAAAACTCCCACCAGAAAAACTGTGTTATGTTCCTTCTGATAAGCAGAGACAGTGTGATAATAAAAAAACCTACTAATATCTTCTGCAAATCATTCGCACATTTGTGTTCCATCTCTCAATGCACTGGGTTTTATCCTTTATAATCCATTAGGAAATGGACAGGAGAAGGGTATGTACTTTCTTCATTGCCCAAATATTGCAGAATATTTAAAGAAATAAACTGTTATTCATCTGCTAAAATAAACAGGGAAAAAATATTATATATATATTTTTTAATAGAGCAGCATTAGGTCAAAAAGGAAGTAGTAGGAAGAGTAAGGCTGGTGCAAATGTACAGAGGGAATCTGAAAGTGGAAGGAACAGCCAGGCAGCTGTGTTGTGGCAAAACAAGAGGAAAGTTTAAAAAGAAATAATAAATGAGTGAGATTACAGGGAAATGGGAAAGAAAGTAAGGAAGGGAAGTTTCCATACACAAAGAACTGCAAGAAAAAAAATATAATAAAAATAAAAATTAGACCAAAAAAGTAGGAAGGGCAAAACATAAAAGTTTGAGAAATATAGAGGGGAATGAAGCAGTATATTCCAGGACTCCATGTTATACGTATTGCTGTCATTCTGAGTAACTGAGAGACAAATATAAATTTGAATGACTGAATAGATTCAGTGAAAGTAGACCCAATGTACAAGTGTGCTCAAAACATGAATCACCCCAGATAAGTGCAGGAAGTATTGCAAATGTGTCAGTAGCTCTTTTCAAGATTGCTTATTGTCTGCAGACCAAAGAAATTTAGACAGGCAAATAAGGTACAGGTAATTATTGTCACTTTGAGGCTGTTACCTGAAAGGAAATCCACCTCCAAGCTACACCTGATCAAATAGCTCAAAAATATTTGTTCAAAGATTAGCCTTCCTCTGGCAGATGAACCTCTGATGAACCAGTCAGGTATTTTATATTTCAAAGTACTTTCTGAGTGTTTTCAACAAACTCTTCTCAGCTCTCTATTTGCTGTTGGATATTTAGGCTGTGTGAACAATCAATTAAATAACTTTGAAAACTCAACATCTGTGAAGATGTTATTTAGAGGTGTGACTTAACCCTTCTAATTTAGGCACTTCATTTGTGCATATTTCTAAGTAATGATGGACCAAGTCCTGTGATCCCCCTGCAGTCACAGGTGAAGGGCTTTGGAGGTCTCCAGGGGCAGTCCTATGTATTAAGTTCAATCACTATGTGTCAACCATTAAAGATTTAAAACAGTGTTTATATGGGATTTTCATGAAGACTTGACAGCTTTAGGTGCCTAAATCCCATTGACTTGGCATTGATAATCAAATAAAAACACAAGGACCATAAACCAAACAGATTAGATATTCAGCTGGTTCCTCTCTGTTCTTTTTGAGGTTTATTCATTGTAGATGACATGGTTTCCTATGACTAAGATTTTAAGATGATCTCCAGACTATTATTTTCTAAAACTGATTATTATTTTTTTTTTTTTTTTTGGATGTGGTTACAAATCAAGTATATGAGGTTTTACATTGGCAATTGCTATCAAAGAATGGATTTAATAAGTCAAAGTACTGATCTTTCAAAGCTTGTTGGGGTAAAAGTATGTAAAAGCTGCATATGTAAAATGAGTTTTTAGGAGTACAGATGGATATTATTATAACTGAGAATTTCTTGATTATTTTAGTTCAGTCTATACATCTCTGGGGACTCTATACCCGCCTTTGTGTTAAAATGTTTGCACAAAATATGAAGTGGCAGAAAGAAAAGCTAGAAGTAAAGAAAAATACTTTATAAAATACAAGCATATTTTCCATATCTTCTGTTACAGAAAGTTACTCAGAGAAAGAAAATAATACAAAAACTTAAGAACAAACTTAAAAAATCCTAGTATTCTCACATAGGTACTAGTTTCATTTTTAGGTCTTCTTTATTGCTGAAGAATTAGAATGTGTATAAGACAAATGGATAATAAAGAAAAATATATGTATTTGAAATCCTGATCAAGATCAGCATGCACGTACATGTATGTGAGCAATCACACTCTCATCTGCCAGAAGCCTGCTGACTTTCATGTAATGGCAACCAACCAATGTGGCAGGACTGTTAAAGGCTGCCAAAACTATAAACTATTGGCACTATATTTCATAAAAATCCTGTGAAAAATGTTGGAGAAAAAAAAAGATTATATTTTTATAGCAATATAAGTGCAAGTAAAGGTTTTCTAACTTACTCATATGACATACTTGTATGTAGCATTGGAATTGAAGACAAGCTTACATTTAAGAAATAGGGAAGTAGTTACATTCTTCATTTCCAAGATAGATGGAAAGCTTGTGTAGGGGAAAGTGTGCTGTAAAATTAATTCTAGAGGAACAAATAATTTCCTGAAAAGTCTGTATGTAACAACTGTCCATTTTATTATAATCAAATTGCTTCAGCCTAATATGAAAATATATATTTTTTTTTCAGTTCTCATCAACATTAACAAAACATTTAGGATAAGGTTTCCCTTCTGCAAACCAGTTTGATTGCTGCACTGCAGCATATACTTGCTTTAGAATCACAAGACAATGAAATGAAAACACAATGAAAACAAAAAGTGTGTTTGCATAGACCAGACTCCACTGTCACTTCCATGGGGTCAAAAAAAATAGGTAACTGCTCTGCCAGTAGGTTTGAAGTGTGTTGTGGTTTAGCCCTGGCAGGCAACTCAACATTATCCAGCTGCTCTCTCATTCTCACCAGGTGGAATGGGGGAGAGATTTGGAAAGGTAAAAGTGTGAGAACTGATGGGTTGAGATAAAGACAGTTTACTAGGAAAAGCAAAAGCTGTACGCACAAGCAAGGCAGAATAAGAAATCCATTTGCTACTTCCCATCGGCAAGCAGATGTTCTGCTTGGACATCTCATCATGTCCAAGGAAAGCAGGGCTCATCATGTGAAAGGGTTTCTTGGGAAGACAAACACCATCACAAACATCTCCCCTCTTCTTCCTTACCAAAGGTGTTATTGCTGATCATATGGCCATATCGTGTGGGACATCCCTTTGGTCGGTCAGCCTGGAGCAGCTTTCCTGGATGTGTCCTCTTTCAGCTCCTGGTGCACCCCTAGCCTCCTCGTGCAGGATAGCACAAGAAGCACAAGAAGCACTGACTCAGTAATAAGCACTGCTCTGCAACAACTAAAAACTTTCACCTGTTACCACCACTGTTTACATAAGAGATCCCAAACACAGCACTGTGTGAGCCTCTACAAAGACAATTAACTCTGTCACAGCCAAAGCCATGACAAAGTGTGTATCTTGAAGCCATCTGATTAGATTAATGTCTATGCTAAAATGTCCATGCTAAATGTCCGCTGATAACTTTTGGAAGAACATGCTGGAAGTTTTAGAAACATTCCTGATGTAATGAAAACACACTGAGCATGTAAATACGGATAGTCTCTAAACCTTTGTGGTGGGTTGCTCCTGATGATCAGGAACACCCACCCAGCCACTTGCTCATTCCCCTCTCCCATGGAACAGATAGAAAATGGAAGACAAGAAGACTCCTGGGTCAAGATATAGTCATTTTAAAAGGAAATGAAGAAGTGCATACAAGCAAAGCAGGAAGAGGAATTATTTCACTATTTCCTGCTGGCAGCTGTCCAACCACTTCCTCAGCATCCATGACAGTTGCTTGGAAAGGCAAACACCATAACCACCAATGTCTTCCCTTCGTCTTCCTTTTCCTCAGCTTTTTATTGCTGAGCACAATGTCATATGGAACAGAGTCATATGGAATGGAGTCCATGTCATATGGAACCGGCTTTGGTCAGTTTGGGTCTGTTGTCCTTCCTGTGTCCCCTCACAAACTACCCAATCCCCAACCTAATTCTTTGTGGGCATAGGGGAGAGAAACCCTTGACACTGCACAAACAATGCTGCTCAGCAACAGCCAAAACACCGGTGTGTTATCAACACTGCTTTAGCTACAAGTGCAAAGCACAACACCAGACATGTTGCTATGAAGAAAGTTAATTCCATCCCAGCCTGACCCAGTGCAGCTTCCTTCATTAAAATCTGCACACAAGGCTTCCCCTCAGAGACTGGGACTTGTGCAGTCTGGTGGGAAGAATTAAGCTTGCTTTCCTAATTAGAGTAGAATAAAATTGTTTACTTCAGTTGGAAGGGACCTACAAAGATCATCTAGTCCAACTGCTTGACCAGTTAAGGACTGACCAAAAGGAAAAAGCATGTTCATGAGGGCACTGTCCAAATGCCTCTTGAGCACTGACAGGCCTGGGGCATCAGCCAACTCTTTAGGAAGCCTATTCCAGTGTAAGGAAATTTTTCCTAACACCCAATCTGACCCTACCCCGACACAGCTCTGTGCCATTCCCACACATCCTGCCATCAATGACCATGGAGCACCTCCATCTGTGTGTCCCCTCCTCAGGGAGCTGCAGAGAGCAGCGAGGCCGCCTCTCAGTCTTCTCCAGACTGGGCAACCCAAGTGCCCTCAGCCTCTCCTCACAGGACATGCCTTCCAGCCCTGTTACCAGCTTTGCTGACCTCACCTGGATGCTTTCAAGTATCTTAACATCCTTTTCATACCGTGGAGCCCAGAACTGCACACAACGTTCAAGGTGATGCCATACATAACTCTTTGGGCTTGCATCAGGCCTGCATCCATGCTCCTTTGTTCTTTGGCGACAGTGGGCACATAGAAGAAGGCTAATAAATAGACTATATATGTATTTTCAAGGTGTTGTTACAAAGGATCTTCTAGGTTTCACAGTTAGTTATTAGCCATGACCTAAATCATTGTAGACTCTACAAGGAGGTGCATACTGTGAGTACGGTGCATTTACAGAGTCTTCTGTGAGGTGCTGCTGAAGAAAATATTCCACTGGGACCTTGAAAATAGTTCTCTCTCTTTAGAAACACAGGACTAAAAGGTACTACTTTAGGAATGTTAGCCTTAAGAATTTTGAGTGAAGATTTACTCCTCCACATTCTGACATGCTGCTTTCATTTTCATTAGATTGAATGTCTCTTTTGCCCTAAGGAGAAGTCCAGATTCTATATTTTTGGCAACAGATTGTCAGTTATTTGGGTATCTAGTACAATTTTAGAATATTGTGCAGTTTTGTCACACACACGAAGCACAAAGAGACTGTGGTATATGACAAGATATGGACGGCTATCTAGAGTGCTTCTGGACGTTATGCTTCCAGCATTATCTTTTCATGGTCAGTAGCACAGGGGGCTGAGCACTCAGAATTAAGCAAAAGGTGGGATGTAGAATGAGCTTCTGTCTTCACCAATATAGTCTATAATGGCAGCAAGAGATCCAGCTCTGGGAAAGGTTTGACCTCTCATAAATGTTAGTCATTGGTAACAAATCAAAGCCTGACATGCAAGTTACCTCTTCATTCCTCAGCATGAGTTTCTGATTTAAAATATCACCGGTTCCTGTAGCAAAATGGATACACACACTCTCTGGGTGTGATTGCCAGAAAAAATAAATGAATAAAAATAAAACTTGAAGAAGACAGCTAACTTATCCTTGTCTTTCGTATTCTTGTATACTCTCTCTAAATTCTACAACTACTCACAGATTTACACTTTTTTCTTTCATTTATTACTATTTTTTTTGTGTGTGTAAGAGAGTATTTGAGCCAAATATATTAATTAGAATATTAATAAGTTTATTATTTTAATAACTATTAATAAGTATAATGATAAAATTGATATTAATAAGGCTTCTAAGTGAGATTACCTTGCAGATGAGCACTGTAGCACACTGTCCTAATGAAATTCTATGAAGTTTTGATAATTCTTGACTGGTTGAGAGTAGATGCACCCTTGAATACAGCCTTGTGAGAGGAGATCTAAGATAGCTAATGGAAAAAAATGGAAACAGTGCTGCTTAGAAAGGACTTTAATGTGAAATTAAATTAAGGAATACACCAACATTGATGTCCTCATTTCACCCATCCAGTCATTTTCAATAAGTTACAAACGTGTGAAAAGTCCTTGAAAGCATTTAACTAATCAATCTTAGCAAATGATGTCACCTGTAGTCATTTTTATTTATTTATTTATTTATTTGCTGTACAAGAACTGAGAAAAGATGTTATCTGTAAAATGAAATTTTCAATCTTCAAGGCTTGGCTCCAATCTGCATCACAGTGTTTTGCAAGGTTCTCTGAACAAGATGGCTTTGGAAATGAAAAAGGTGTAGCTGTGTTGCTGTCACCAGTGTGGTGCTGTGAGAAGAGGCTGAGACACGTTAACCTGCTTTTATTGCTTCCAGGAGCTGAGCCTTCGACTCCGCACAGGTCTTTGCCTTATGTTGCTCAGTATTAATTCAGCTGTTCCTGTCACTGTGCCACACTATGCTGCATAAACACACTAAGAAGCTGTTCAGAAAGAAGAGATGTCTTATAGTCAGGGCCATTTTTACCTAGAAGGAGGTTCTCAAATATGAACATATTTCATGCTGCTGGTACACTATTCCATCATTAAAATCTCCACATGCTAAAAACTAGAGTAAAATATTTCTTTCATTAACTTATTAAACATTTTAATTTCCTAAATGCAAGCTACCACAAAACAGTTTTATAATTAGCAGAAAAGCTGCAGTATAATGACATGTCCTTTCTCCCTTGTGCTTTTTTACATTTTCCTCCTTATGTGTGTTCTGCAGTTGTGATGGCAACTAGCAGCCTTCAGAACTTCACAAATTTCCTGTGGTCCAGTGTACCATGAGAAGAGCATCTGTTGGCAACACCATATGAACAACATCATATAAAAGTGGAACTTGAGTTTCTCAGGCTGAGGAAAAGGTTTCTACATCTGGCTTGTGAAAGATTTTTTCCTGTTTGCCTGAAAACAGGCAAGATTTTCACCTGAGTTTACTCTGACTCAAAACAGGGATCTGAATATTTCCCTCCCCACTCCCTTGCAATACCTCTGATGGGCATTCATTTCAGTTGGCTTTTTAGTCATTTTGGGATTCTATTAAATGTTTTAGCCATTTATATTAAGAAAACAGCATATTTCAGGACTGTATGCTAGTACCCAGCATATTAAAATTTTGAATTATACATATGTTTCTATGCTAATATAAACAAGGACTGATTAATGAAAATTAATACAAATTAATGCACATGAAAATAATATATATATATATTGAATTTATGGAATAATGAGTCCAGAAGTATGTTTCTAGTAGCAACTTTAATTCCTGGGTTCTTGACTATTTTAAATTGATGTCTACTGTACCTACAAGGCTACTACAAGGATACTACAAGGATATTACAAGGATACTACAAGGATACTACAAGGATACTATTTGTTGTCTAATGTCTACTTGTTGTCTAATGTTCTACTGACATTTTTAAATTATAATATTGCTTATTTTATGAGATAGATATTTGCATCTTACGCTGTATCTTATGTCTTGGGAGATTGATACACATCTCATTTAATCAGATCCTCATGTCTAAAAATGTTATGACATCCATAATTATAATATGAAGAAACCTCAGCCTATGAACTTTTTTCCTGGTGGTGCACATATACAATACAAAAAGGGCTTGCAATCTCAATATAGGACTGAGATAGATGGATATAAACAAAGAGGACAGTAAAAGAAATCTGATCATTATGAAACCTGGTGATTTTGCACATCAGGGACTGAACTGTATTTTTATTGTAAACATGCCTTTGCCCTGCAGGCATGAAAAAACAGTGGATATCAAAGACAGAGGTGTTTCAAGCAAGGTAGCATTACAGGGATTTATTTATTTATTTATTTTATTGTCATCCTAGCCAGGAAAGCTAGACCAAAGATCACTTTCTTAGCTTTTTTTTTTCTACACCTCCTGTATAAGAAATTTTCTTTGTGGTCATGACACTTTGCAGTCCTTTCCTCAATTTCCTTCTTTTGCCTCTTACCAACAAGATACTGTCTCCTTTCTTTCCCCCACTTCAATCCCACAATGTCAGCCTCTATCCTTGCTACATTGCCAAACAAGTACCACTGTGCTTTCTCTTATATTCCTTCCATGTTCAGGATTAAATCCTTACAAATTAATACAAAACTAATCCATTTGGAAAGACCAGAAAGAAGCTTTCAGGAACTGAAACATGAGAATATGAGAGGTGGAGACAAGGCATTAAGTGTGTAGGAGAGAAAAGAAAGGCAATATTCTAGAGGACTGATGCAAAACAAATAGGTCCCAGCATGGATGTAGGATCTGGAAGAAAGCTATTAATGCTGACAGGATTTTCTTTTTTTCTTTTTTTTTTTTTTCTTCCAATTAATTGTATTGTATTTTATTTTAAATTATGGGCTTTACAAAGGGAAAGTCCTGCTAACTAAGAAAGAACAAATGGTTATGTTTATGTCATTTTTTAGTGTAAATGGAGTATTGCCATGGTGTTTGAAATTCCAAATTGAATGAGAATCTTCCTTGCATACTCATTCTAGAAATACACACCTTTCCCCAGTATTTTGGTAAGCTACTTCTTCTGTTCTCTCTGGAGCTTCATAGTAAGAAATTGACTTCTTTGGCAGAAAAACAAACAAACAAACAAACAAACAAAATTATTTGATTCAGAAAAATCATTAACATAATCACATAATCTCTGTGTTAAACTGCCTACTTTGTTTTATGTGTGTGTATATATATATTTACAATATATGTTACATTTTTGTATAGATTAATAGTAAAATTTTTGACAGATGAATAAGAAGACTACTGGAAATTAAATTTTTTGTCTTGTGTGAGAAATTTGGCATATAAAGGTATATCAGGCACTTTTTTTTTCTTTTTTTCTCTAGTATGCTGTCCAATCTTAACAACAATTACAGCACTGGTCTCTCTCTTGTATACTTTTTATGACAAAAACATCTAGCAAGGCTGGGAAGCTATATACACCATTAACATCTCTGATAATGTATTTTATTACTAGATTTTCTAAGTATCTTGTAAAGATACTAAAGTAACAGAAAGAAAAATAAATAAATATTTTAAAGTAAGATATGGATGATTTCAGCTTAACTAAAAAATAGTTGCTGAATAATATTTTCTTTGGTTTACCCAATTCTACCCCCATATACAAACTGTTTGGTTGTTCCCCAGTTTTCTTGTATTTTTAATTAAAATGTCTGTTTGGTTTTGTTTGTTTGTTTCTTTGTGTTTTGTTTTGTTTTTCCATTTGGTCTGTGGCCTCACATCTGAGGTGCGTATTTGGCCATCTCAATCCATTATATTCTATGAAGACACTGATGTTGACTTATGATGACTTATCAGTGGATAAGCCCTTAAATTTGAAAATAAATAAATAAATAAATAATCTAAGTCAAATGGAGCCAATGAGTCAATATCTCTTTCTATGTAATGTATTATATATCAAGGATCATGACACACTGTCTAGTCACTGCTATATTGATCTTTTATTATCTGTGATTGTTGAAACATAGCTTCTGGAGAAGCACATATCCTTGGTTTGAAAGTATCATGAGAAAGCATATTAATTCCTTTCTTTCATAGATATTTTCCTATATGTGTTCCTTTTCAACTAACTGGCTTTGTGTGATATCTAACTTATCTTAATTCATCCATAAGTAAATAACTACTTTTTTAATTTTACTTCAGCTTTAAGTTCCCATTACGCTTTTTTTTTTCTTTTTTTTTTTTCCTACTTCTACTTCAGATGGAGCCCTCTGTTTCCTTAACCTGGTAATGACACTAAAGACATTTCCTTATGACTGCCAGCATGTAGGATGAAAAACTTTTCACATTAATTGACCACTTGCATGGAAACAAATGCTGCTTTTTGATTTTGGCAGATGGTGCACCAGAACCGTGTTGCTTACTACCTACCACTAGAGGCTTTGGTATGGCCAGAATGATAAGCTTATGGAATCAATACATCAGGTCATTTGATTTCCAAAATTTATTATTAGTTTTATTTGATATAAACATATAAACCACTTGAAAATGACCTCATTTTCTGAAGGTGTGCTAAATATTTTCTAAAATCACACATTTTAGTTTGTGTGTCCATAAATGTTAATCTTTTGGAAACTTTTTAAGTCCTGCTCTACTAATGACTACACTTCTGATTATCTCATTTTATCTTTTTTTTTTTTTTTTTTTTTTCCTACAGATTTTTCTGTATGTAAAGTTCCAGCAAGGATGAACAAAACCAACAGAATTTAGCCAAGTTTATAATCTAAAGCAAAAATCACATTGATTTCTGCAAAGCTACTTCTAATTTATAGTGCTACAAATTGGAGCCCAGTTTGAACAGATGGTAATAATTATTAATGGTAAATACGTTTTATGAAAATCAAATAGAAAAAGCTTGTGTAACAACAAATCACCTGAAGAAGTAAATTTATTTCATTGTCCAAGCTTCCCTCTATGCTGAAGTACCTGCTTCCAGATGTATAATTCATGTTTGTGGGTTTTTTTTACTCTTTGTACTTGATAGTAAAAAAGAATGGAATGTTAAAGCTGGACAGAAAATGATTTTCCCATCCTAAAGAATTTTTTTAGATTTCAAATATTTTTCCCAGAGTAAATCAGGATGAAAAATTGGACTCTCAAAAGTGTTTAAGAAATTAAATTAAAAGATAAGGAGCAGATTATGCATAAGAAACAATAAATAGGATATACAGGGGTTTTCGGCTTAGGAGACGTGTATGGCTGCATATGATGAGAGCTGCCAAGAAGGTCGATACAGAATTATTTATTGTTTCAACCCAATGAATTTTGAGCATGAAATTAAGCTTACAGGTGGTATAAAATGCATAGCTACACTTTGAAATGCTTTACTATAAGATGCTGTAGAACCTATAAGTTTGCATATGTTCGAAACCAGAGATAACATCCTGGAAGAAAAAAGTCATCCACGTTTATTAAATGGTTTGGTAGTCAGTGACCATTCAACCCTTGCATATCAGAAAGTCTACTTCTGATAGAAGAAGAAGAAAGAAAGTAGAAGGAAGTCTACTTCTCTCATTGCACTCTCTTCTAAGGATCTATTCAACACTTTTAATAAGACAGCAATGACATGTATTGTCATATTTTTACCTTTATCTCATGTGAAATATAAACATGCAGATGATCATTAGACAGACATCGAATCAAAGTGATTCCTTCTACAGTTTAAAAAAAAAAAAAAGGAAAGGAAAGGAAAGGAAAGGAAAGGAAAGGAAAGGAAAGGAAAGGAAAGGAAAGGAAAGGAAAGGAAAGGAAAGGAAAGGAAAGGAAAGGAAAGGAAAGGAAAGGAAAGGAAAGGAAAGGAAAGGAAAGGAAAGGAAAGGAAAGGAAAGGAAAGGAAAGGAAAGGAAAGGAAAGGAAAGGAAAGGAAAGGAAAATATTAAGATGATAAAGATTTTGGGGGAGTCTTTCACATTTTTGTTTACTTCTATAAATAACATTATTTTAAACAAGAAAAAGTAAGTTATTTTGTTGAGAAAATATTGTAATTTGTACAAAATTAATTGTACAAAAAAAATATGTAATCTGCAGGATCCATGAAATTATTAATACAGAATATCACTACGATGAATCTAAAATAAATTAGAGAAGGCTCCATAAACATGGAAAGGAAATCGATGTCTTCTGTATCAGACTTGACTAATGAGAGGGTTTCTGTCTTTAGCTGAAATCTGAGAGCAAACTTCTTCTAAATAATACTAAATTCAGTACATGTACATATATCAGCATACTTGTCTGGCCATATATGTGTGTGTGTTATATATTATCCCTTTAGCAAGTATAATTCCTATAGCAAGTAACTATATCCAGCACTGGTTCCCTGAAGTCAGAAGACTTTTCCCGAAGAGTATTGATTACACTTTATGCTCATTCCAATTCTTTTTAGAGTCAAAAACCACAAGTGCTTTTATGATATTATAAAATTACAGAATTACTCTGATGATATTAGTGGAAAGGGGACAGCACCACACATTCAATATTTCTGCTTGACTATTTTTTTCTTTTGAATTTGTAAGATTAACTGATAATAACAGTACTGTTGCTGTAGCATCTTTACAATTCATCAACCATTTAGATGTATAACTAGTGGATTTACCGTTAACAAACTCAGAGCAATATGTATGTGATATATTATAAAGCATTATCTTTTGAGATGTCAGACATCCCATTTAACACTATGTCTGGAATCCTTGTTCAATTTCTAATTGAAATATAGTAGTTTGCAATTTTTATCATTGACTAGCAACAAAACCTGAAATTATCAGAGGGACTGTACAGATAAGACAAATACCTGGGGAATAACAACAGTGAAGTTAAAGTCATTAGTATGGAATTACTTGACCCAATTAGTCCTCTGAGAGAAGCCAAAAATATGTTAAATGCATTAAATCATGCAAAAAATGCTAAATATACTATAATTTGCAGTGAGAGATATAGGAAATATAGTATATATACATGGATGGGGAATTGGATGCTGACTTTGGTTCATGGGACTGAGCAGCAGAACATGAAGTCTTCTGGCAATACTCTGGCCAAATAGGCACATATGACTGCTAAGTATGTAAGCTAAGAAAATTAAGTACAGTAGAAAACATTGCATATGTATTTTATTTTATTTTTTTACTATACTAGTGGTTTTGCTACCACTTCTGCAATACTGGAATTCATCGAAATGGTGTGGTTACCTACAAAACGGCACTTCTAGGCCTTTTATTCATCTCATCTCAACTTAAATGTGCAAAGTACCCTGTGAATCATACATGTGAACCTCTTTCTCCCCATTGATTATAAAGAGAGCTTAGTATGACAACCTTACAGGAAGCTGCCTGGGTCACAATTTAAGTGAGAGAAATCCCACCCACTCTGTCCTCTGTCCCACTCTGTTTTGGAGTGTCTGGTCCATAAATGGTCTTTATCACTTTAAAGTGTTTATAGAAAAAAGATTAGAAAACAAAAGAGCTGATATTATTGTGCATCACACAAAGTGCTCGGATTGTTTCATTCATCATAGAGCTACACAAGGTGGTGGTAAATAATTTTGTGAACATAACAAAACAAAACAAAACAAAAACTGTAATGGCTGAAAGACAGAATTAGATAAAAGTTCATAGTTTTAGCTGCAAGGATGACTTATTATGGGAAGCAAAGCACCAACATTGCCAGTATCTAGTTTTTTTCTCTCTCTTTTTTTTTTTTAAATTATTTTTTTTCCTGACATTGCATGATTTAGGGTGTTTTAAGATCTTCCGCACTTCAAACAAGAACAAAGATATTTTAGGAGTACTATGGCTTCTGTTTTATTGTGTTAGGCTCAAGAGCAACTCTTTCTGATATTATAACTCCTTAAATTATGAATCTGTCTATGAAACCAAAGCAAATGTTACAAAATTAGAGAGCGATAGCAGAAAGCAAGCAAGAAAAACCTTAACAGAAAGGTCTTTTCATAAGTCACTGTATATCATCATTATCTCTTACTGTTAGTTTCTTCAGTACTGTTACTACATGTACTCCCTAAGCACAAAGAGATCAATATAGAGTCAGCTTCAAGGACCACCACCAGGAACAGGGCAGCTTCTGAGATGTGAGTGTAAAAGGGTTTCCTCTTTTCATGCATCCAATCTCCTAGCTTATAGGAATACCATCAGAGAATAGACAACTGTTGGAAAACAGAATCTGGTTTAAGAGGTTAGCTTTAAAAAACATATTTTGTAGATTCAAAATACCTCTTCAGTTAAACAACAAAAATGAACTTGTTTCCTTAGCAAGTTTTTAACACTGCAAAACAATGGTATTAATAATAATAACAATAACAATAACAATAATAATAATAATAATAATAATGAGAAAAATACCAAGTAAATCAAAATCCTGTCTTGGAGTTTATACTGCAATTTACCAGAACTAACTGAGATGTCCCAAATATTCCTCATTTCTCTTCAAGACTCTGTGGGTTTCCAAGCCCCACAGTACATTCTGCCTAATCTGGTAGCTTTCCAAAGGTCACATGCAATTTGTAAAGATTTGGAAAATTAGTTTGAATTTAAAGCTGGCTGGTAGCTGCAGGGACATAATGGAATATTTGGAGAAAGCAAAGGAATCCCATCTTCTTTAGGTGCAGGGGATTACGTCTGGGTGGGGATTTACCAGGGGACTCCAGCTAAGAGGGCTGTGACCTCTCCATTAGCAAGCGAGGGATAACACAAATGCAGCATCACATGAGGAAGCAGCAGTCCAACTGCACAACCTCTTCTCTCTCCCTCATCATTGCTGTGGCAGAAATACAAACAAAATCATGTCTTGGGCAGAAAATGAGATGTGGGCTTGGATAACATTGATTATTTAGTGTATTAACAGAGGGCAGAGTTTACATGCAGTATCAATTAGAAAATGTTTGGCAGTGAAAATAAGGCCAAAGGCCTTTCTGTTTTATGGCCAAATCCTGTTCACTTTCCTTACTTGAGTAGTTCTAATGAAGTCAGATGGAGCTCAATGATTTCACTCCAGTCCTTAAATCTCTTCTAAGCTGTAGCTGAAATTTGCAAGTATTTTAAAAGGAAACTTATAACCTCTGTCCCTAGTTACAAATTTGGCTGCTTCCTTTATCATCTTCTTCTCAGGTCACCTCTATCCAAACGTTCTTTAAAAAGCCCTCCAGATATTTTTCTCTCATTCTTTTTCTTTAAATACCATAATTTATATTTGTTTCCCTTAATTCTGTTATAGGTTTCTTAGAAAGTTGACTTCATAGTGATCAGAGCTGCTCTTTGAACTTTCCCACAATGTAGAAGGATTCAGAATTACCAAAGGCCGTCTCATATTCCGTGTTACAAGATACATTCCAGTCCACTTTCCATAGATTTAGCTGTGCCAACAAAGGCAGCTGTTTGTATCAGAGAACTTTTCTATGAAAAAAGTGGCCATGACTGGCATGGGAGAGATGAGCTGCATGATGTGCTCTCAGTGCATGGTGTTAGTGAGAGGGTAAAGTGCTCTTTGAAAAGCAAATAAGCTGCTACAGCATAGGGAAGAACCACCTTTCCCTTCTCACCTTGTCTCAGCATGTCACCAAGGTCACACATTGGATGCAGCTTCAAGAACCTGGATTTTGGTGTGGTTTTTGCGTGTTTTTGTTTGTTAGTTTGTTCCTTTCTTTCTTTTTCTCTCTTTTTTTTTTGATTTTTTTTTTTGTTTGTTTGTTTGTTTGTTTTGTTTTTCTTCTTTTTTTTCCTGTCCCTTAATGTAGAGTAGTCAAGGTTCATGGCTCCTTTGTTCTTTGCTTGGTAATTAGGCAGCCCTCCAAGCTCCCTGTTTGTGAATCCCTCCAGCAGAGAAGTGCCTGCCCCTGCCCCTGCCCCTGCATTGGGGTGAGGGCAGCTCTCCTGCAGCTACCCCTGTGCAGATGAAGGAGCATCCCTTAGCTCTTGTCATGTGCTCATCCATCTTTACCTAAGAAAGAAGAGACCAGAGAAAATAGTAGTGTTTTTTTTTCCCCTTATTCAAAGAGTTAGCGAAAGCGTGTAATTGGCTGAGATTGCTCATATTCATCAGAGATAGCAACATAAATTTAACCCTTCAGTTTGCAACTGACAGATTACTTTGAATAAATTATTTATTAAGAATTCTTAATCTTAATATCAGATATTAATTCTTAATATCCGATATGATATCCTGATTTTTGAATATGGAAGGATTAATACATGTATCTAACTAGGAGCCTGTTTTGTTGTTGGTGGTTTTTTTTTTTTTTTTTTTTTTTTTACACAAAATGCAATTGTGGCTAACATTCATGGGCAAAAACATCTGACTGTTTTCATTTAAAGAAACAGTTCAGACCTAACACCTTCCTAATACTTGGCTTGTCACATTACAGTTCCCTCTGATTTCTTTCATTCTTGACAGAAGCCTTTGTATTCACAGAAAAGAGAGCAACAGGATGAATTATTTTAAGAGGAAATAAGACTTGCGATTAAGTATCTTGTACGCTGCTTTTTTTCTTTTTTTTTTCTTTTTTTTTTTTTGTGTGTGTGTTTTATGTTACTTGCAAAGATTGTAAAAAACCTTCAGATGTGCTTTGGAAACTAAACTCAGTGTAGTAAAGATAGTAATTTTTACCAAAAGACATCACAAAAATGTTCAAATGCCCTTTTTATTTACACTGTGAAAAAATATTTCATTAGGTCTGAAATATTTTTGAGAAAAAAGAAGGTTAAAATATTGTATTTGGTTGGTAATGTTTCTTTCTCAAAATAAGTTAAAAAGGCATAAAAGGGTGACCCATGCCAGAATTGTAAGCTCTTCTATACTTAGGTCGCTGGCTTGATCTATAGTAGCAAACCTCCAAATTACAGAATACAAGGAAATAAAACAAGGACATAGGTTCGCTGAAAACACATTTTTAGAGAAAAAGACCTCTTCAGCTAATTTTGAAAATCCCACTTTCCTTCTGTTCCAGAAAGGAAACACGGCCAATCCTTGCAGATTTTGTGGAATAGGGCTATGTTTTCTAGTAAGTTCTTCCAGGATCTTACTCTCCCATGGAAGTTGGTGACCAAGCTCTCATTAATCTCAGAAATACAAGTCTGGCTATACAGACTGTTTGTAAAATGTCTCAGAAGAAAAAAGCAAACAACAACAAACAACAACAAAATAAAACTAATAGCCTTCCCACTTTCCCCCCAAAAAAATAAAATTGGTCTTCTCAATACTATTTCTGAGCCAGAAAAGAACCTTTGAACAGGGTCCTCCGCCCAAAAGCAGAAAATGGAAGAGTTCATGCTCCACTTGTCTGCTGCTATAGCATCCCGTGTACTGGCAAGAGTTGTCTGTTTTATTTTATAGCAAAAAAAACAGAGTTACAGATTGGCCTGTAATTCTGTTTTGTTCTCTCAAGTCATCACACCTCTAGAACAAAGGAATAAAAAGTCTCTTCCATGTTGTTTTATCAGCCATCTTTTCTTCCAAAGCATCACCATATTATAAAAATACTGTTAGATGCATTACATATAGACAATGGTTCAGTTATTTCTTTCTTATCACAATGTTGATAGTTGGGCTTGAACACTTATTTCTTAAAGTATAGGTTTTACAAAACTTTGAAATTTAACTGCTATGAAGTCTGTTCATTGTTCTGGCATCCGTAAAACTTTACAAGGTACTGATTGTTACATATTGGCTTAAAACAACACTGGGATGTTTTATAAAGGCAATAAAAGTAGTTCCAATCTGACAACAAAGTAATTATTTGGACAAAACTTCTTTTTGTTGCATACATCTGTTATGCCTCCCAAAAATTCAGTCAGTCATTTGTTCTTCCTCATTTACTTAAAATGGTTTCCATTCAATAGGAGAACAAGAGAAAGTTATGTAATAAAATAATTTAAGTCAGAATGGTCTTTATTTATGTTACCTCCACTCTTGAGCTCAATCTCCAACTGAGCCAAGACTGGACTGCTTCATGCTGCCGAATTTAGTGCATCCTGATTGTTCCAATCTGTGTAATTAGCTGCAGTGATCATCAGTCCTTACAGATCCATTAAAATGGTATAAATCTGGAGTAAATCTCTATCAATTTAAAAAGACTGAACTTGAAGTTATAAGTTTGAGATCAGAGTCAAGTTCAACATTTCATGCATTTCCAATGTTTACTTTGTTTCCTATCTCATTAGTGTTGAACTGCATTGGCTTAAAAAATCCAAATTGTGATGATAAATATTTCCAAATATTTCTGCCTAACGTGAGTGAAAAATAATTGTCTCAAATTTTTATTTTTTATTTATTTTTATGTAAATTTTGTGGAGGCAATCTTTGTGGAAAGGATTAGATACTTTAAGTCTGCTTCTTATATATATATATATATTTTTTTTATTTATTTTTTTTTTTTTTCTCCCTAATTGTTCATAGGGTTTTCCTGCCTAATAGTGAATGAGCCCCAGGGATGCTGGGAATAACATTCCTGATTTTTATTTTAGAGAGGGAAAACAGAAAGGAAATATCATTTTGCAGGTGTTGAAAAAATGAGAGCCTGAGGCTAACTCATGCACTTTCTCAAAGAAAAAGGGAATCCCCCAGTGAAATGTTCCCCAGATTCTCACAGCGCTCCACAAAGAATATATGACTAGAATGAGTGAATACCAGAGGGAGAATCTCTCATTCTCAACACAAACTGATGGTTCGAACCAGCCATAGTGGTGGGTCTGCATCATAGTTTGAAACCATTCATTGTGTTTTGACCTGCATGTGGGCTTTATTGCAGAAATGTTATTGCCCCTTTTTATACTTGTGGATTAAAGCACAAGTTCATTTTTGTTCCTGCAGGCTCATGTCAGGCCATTTGCATGTTCTCTGTGGACACAAGTCACAGTCTGTGTGCACTGGGGTTGGCAGCGAGTCTGTCCCAGTGCTGTATGTCCATGTCACAGTGTCATTATGCCAACTACAATATTGTCAGGTTACCTCCAGAAACTCTAAAACCTCACCATTGGTCAAGTTACAAGAGAGAGATGACAAACATCTGGGCCCACATCTAGAGAATAGTTTGCCATCCCATGTGTACTTCCAGAACATGCAGCAACTCTCTATGACCCCAAGGACAGGATGTGGGGGCTGCACCAAGCTGTTACCGTGGTAGCTGCAGGTAGGAGCCTGGCTGAGGGGTGCTTGTACCCTCTAGTACAAGTGCACATCCCAAAGAGCAGTGAACATGCTCATGCTCTTGTTTTGTTTCAGCTCTCTTATCACTTACTGCTGAGGGAAGGCAGAAAGAAATCAGATCAGGATTCGGAGGCAAAAGGGATTTCATGGATCTCCTGCAATTTTCCCTGTTCAGCTGTAGAGACCTGGAGTCTGAGACCTGGAGTGACCCAGGTGAGGCTCTAGAAGTACATTTTCCTGGGAAACTGCCATGTGAGTACCTACACACATTACAGAAATGATGGATACATCCTGAAAGAAAACGTCCAACCATGAGGTTAAAATGCTTTTCCTGAACTTAGAAGAGCTTTCTGGCTTCACAGCTGAGGTTTGGTTGCACCTTTATGTTTACTTCTTACTGCTTAGGTAAGGTTTACTTACCTAGCTGTCAACTGGTGTTAAAATAAGTGAAGAATGCAGGTGTTTCAAGTCCAGCTGGGCATCACAGAGCTCAACTCATCACCATAACTCCTGTATTCTACCTTAAGCATTTTAAGTCTGAAACAATAAACAATCACTTCACCACTGCTACTTTCTAATTTTCAGTAAGATCACCTCTCTTGAATCGGATTAACCTGTTAGAAGCCTTTCATTGTGAGTCAGGTTTGCTGTATTCTCTTTTAACATCCCAATAGAAACATTTTACTTTTGGATATGCCACAAAATGTATATGTAAAACATAGGAAGAATGTTGCCTTTTAAACTAACATATTGTACTGCAGTTGATTAAAACAACTTTCCAACCGCATGATCTAAGTTAACCTCCATCAAAAGAATTAGAACAGTTCCCATTGTGGTGGACTTTGACATGTTGTCTCTGACTTATTTCCCTGTAGTCTTTCTGAACCTTTAGAGATGTATTTCAGAATAATCGGTGAACCCCTCCTTACGAGGCAGAGTAAGCATGGTAAAGTTAGTGTTTAGACAAGGAACACTAGCTGATTTATCTAATAAATCAAAGGAGCAAGTTAACCAAATCAGTTCCCTCAAGTATCTACTCTTCAGATGTCATATATCCTCATTTAATTTAATTTTTCACCATTTTCCTATTCAATAAATATATGAAATTTTATGCCTGAAAGCTGTAATTTAAATGTATAGCACAAAATATGATCCTCTCTATGGAAAACCGGATAAGAAATTGGGAATATCAAATGTTTGGGTTGTGGTATTCTTGGCAGGTGGTGGGTTTCACAGAACTAGGGGGGTTGGTCCTACCAAGCTGCACTGACTACTTATCGCGCTCTGATAATCCTACTCCGCTCTGCTGGCACAGTGATATTTCATTGGAGCTGCGGATGAGAAAAATAATATTCCTGCCTATCATGGTAGTAATTTCTGACTTTTGGGCACCAAGTAGGCAAATGCATCTAGCAAACCTTACACTCAAAGACGTGCAGTTCGTGAAATCATGGGGCAGATATTCTCTGCCTTCAGAACTTCTCCAAATTCTGCTTCACCTGGTGTTCTCCCTCTGGAGTTGTCTCATGTGCATAGCCAGTCACAGAAGAAATGGTTTTGGCCTCTGTAATTCCATCACAGAAACTTTTTTATATTCTCAGCTGTAAGAAACCTCTGAGCACATTACTGAGCCTGAGAAACAACTAAAGCAAGATGGGTGCCAGAGAACAAGAGGTCACTGGAGAGCATTGAGGGTTTCAAAATGACATGATCTTAATTACTCTGAAGTCTGTATGTTTTCATTTCTTTAATTGGAAGGAGATCCATGTTACTGAGACCAACTGCACATTTTCAGATTGTTTGGCTATAACCTAAGAGAGATGGTGGTGTGTTATTGTTATGGCTAATTCTGCCCATGTATTGGAATACTAGACAAAAATATGCAGAAACAGCATTGGCAAGTTCCACATAAATGATCGGGGCACTTTCTTCCTTTAACCTGCTTACTCAGATGACACATTTGAACTGTTCCTTTCAACTAAGCTGCAGTGTCAAGTAACCATGAACCTTTCTGAAAGTTATGGGAATTAAAAGAAATCTCTCAGCTATTTTGGTCTTTCCAAATTCATAGTGTATTCACCGCACTATAGTGGTGTTATACTGTCATTTAATGTTATATAATACCTTATAGAGAAAACAGAAAGACTTCATACTAATTCTTCTGTCCCCAAGCAAGAGGCAACTGGATTAGTACTATCCACCATTACATGGTTCCTGGGAGAAACCTCTCCAATAATAAAGATCTTATTTTTCTGAATAGATTGAGGCTTTTGTATGGATAGGATAGAAGCATTAAGCTGTATAGTGAATCTTTGGTTGACCATGAACAATATCCAGGAAGTTCAAAGTAGCTTTCTGAGCATTACATACAAAGAATACCAAAAAATCTTTGGCAATTTCACAGTTAAAATCCACTCTTTTTTTTTGTTTGTTTTTGTTTGTTTGTTTGTTTGTTTGTTTTTAAAATCAATAACACCTACAATTATATTAGTTAGATTGGGTTCTAACCTCATAACCATTATGAAGAAAGCTTTTTATTTTTTTTTTTTTTTAATAATAAATTAAATGATATGTAAACACTTATTCACAGAATCATAGAATCAAAGAATCACAGAATAGTTTGGGTTGAAAGGGACATTAAAGACCGTTTACTTCCAACCCCTCTGCCATGGGCAGGGACAGCTCCCACCAGACTAGGTTGCTCAAAGCCCCATCCAACCTGGCCTTAAACACTTACAAGGATGGGGAATCCACAGTTTATCTAGGCAACCTGTTCCAGTGCCTCACCACCCTCTGAGTAAAGAATTTCTTCCTAACATCTAATCTAAATCTCCCCTCTTTTAGTTTAAAAGCTAATTTATTCCTTCCTCAATCCCTACACTCCATGAAAAAGAGTGCCTCCCCAGATTTTTTGTAGGCCCCTTCTAGTTACTGGAAGGCCACTGTATAGTCTCTCTGGAGCCTTCTCTTCTGAACAACCCCACCACTCTCAGCCTGTTTGTTGCAGAAGTGCTCCAGCCCTTTGATCATCTTCATGGTCCTCCTCTGGTCCCACTCATGGACAGGTCCATGTCTTTCTTATGCACAGTGTGTGGTACCATGAGATATCTTTATGTCTTCACAGGTCAGTCTGATCAAGATTTAGCCATTTCCTCAGACCTCTTTCTGTGGCTGAAAGCACTCTGCTTCTTTACACCAGCTACAGCAACATGGACACTGTTTGGCTTCAAACATTGACGGGGGGAACTTGCAGCATAGAAATGCTTCTAGGAGAAACAGTCAAAGCACAAAGTTGTCTGTGTTCCATAGTAGATCTGTAGCAGACCAATATAGGGGGCAATATAGGACCAGTAAAATTATTTAAAAATTGCCAAGTCTTTGGTTTAAGTGTAATCTTCTGGCAGAACAAGGTTAAATTCTGAATGCTATCTTATACATTAAGGAGACGCAGGAAGAACATTACTCTCTGAAATGTTACAGCTGTGTTTATTTAGATTTATTTATACGAATTTTATTTAGAACTGATTTTTTTTTAGATCAATTTATGTGAACGCAGTTAATAAGTTTTTTTGCCTTCAGTTAAACATCTCACAGAAAGACTGCTGATGGGACAGCATACGCTGAATAATTCTTTAATTTTCAAAATACTCAGTTCTTAGCAGGTTAGCAGGTTAGCTCTAGACAATGACAACAAGATGACAACAACAACAAAAATTGTGCACCTGTTATCTAAATCTAAATATAAATATAAATATATATAAATATAAATATAAATAAATATCTAAATATGCAGCAACACAGTACAGTAAGATATAGTTATTATTATCAAGATTCTTTTTATTGTTCCGTTTTAATATTATTACCCACTGCTGTTGTACAGTTTTGGCTTCTCTTTAGGAAGAAGCTACTGCAAATACTTATTGAATATCTCTGAGTATTTGCTTACTTATGCAAACCATTTTGCTGTGACTGACCTTAGTAATTCATGCATTGAGGTGGTTGAAAGAGTCATTCAACCACTCATTTAGCCACCTCCTACCATTATATGATTTTGCCAAGTTTCTTTCCAAGCACTTCCATTTTCTTATACTGTACATCCACCACAGCTTAATCCTCTTCAGATATCTTCTACCTCACACCCTGTCATAAACAATCCCTCTGGAGAGAAATTCCTGTTAAATATCCATATGAGTAAGTAGCTGAGTGTGATGATGTACCACATGAAACAATAGGGAAAATGAGAGATCTGGGAACTGATCTGAGTAGATCTAAAGCTATTCAGGTGGTTGAAAGGATTTATTTTCTCTTACTTTGCTGAGTATCTGCAAGAGACCAAAATACAAATCCTACTACTTGCAAGGGTCCCAGGTGCACTATTAGTTTTTCATCAGGAAAAGATGACATATTCATGACTTTCTTGTGTTGGGTTTGAGGTATTGTAGTGCTTCTAGCAGTTCCTAGTGCATAGAGAATTGTGCTAAGGGTACTGCTCAAGTATATAACAAAATGCTTAATCGAAGCACTAATTTGGGCATAGGTACCATGTAAAAATAATCTGATAATTCCTGACAATTTTTAGTAAAAGATCATTCTATATATGGGGACTGTGTCTTTTTGGTCAGGGCTATCTGCAAGGATTGAAAAATGAGCATTTGCATTTTAATTCCTTTGTTTTTGCTGCCTATAAAGCCAAATCCAAGGAAGAGAATAAGTTAAAATAATTTGAAAGGGTAGTTTGAAACTTATGCAAAAAAGATTCTATCAGAATAGGGAGAGAACTACAATTTTATGTTAAATCTTTATAACATGGTGCGCAAAGAACTATGATG
This sequence comes from Anas acuta, assembly GCF_963932015.1. Lineage (NCBI taxonomy): Eukaryota > Metazoa > Chordata > Aves > Anseriformes > Anatidae > Anas > Anas acuta. The sequence continues at coordinate 98,047,314 of NC_088981.1, forward strand.
AGTCACAGGAATGATTCATTCAGTCCCACTTCTGGCTACAAGAAAATGTGAATAGCATGTATTTTCGTGTCAGCAGTGGTTTGGGTAACAGGGAACTTGACTTAAGAAATAGTGATATAGGAACAACAGGAAAAGGCAGCTTCAATGACAATACATTATGTCATTTTTATTTGAGTTTTGTAAGAAAGTGAGGTATACATGATCGTGTTTGCTGTGTCTCAGTCATCTTCCTATCCCTCTCACTCAGGAAATAGCAGTAAATAAAACTTGTTCATCCTCCCTTTTTATTGGAAATATTTTAATGTTTTCCATCTGGCAATTATATTTAATTAAAAAGACAACAGATAAAATGAGAAAAATAACCACAGAAACACAGAAGCAGAAGAGGACGTGGCAAGATGTGCCCTCTGTGATTACATATAAGCACAGTAAGTTACACATAAAAAACTACATCTCCCAAGCAGAGAAATCCCTGTAGCCCTGTGTCATTGCATTGTCATTTTAAAAGGAGACTAGGGCAGAATAGAACCCTCTGAAACTTTCCAGCTAAGCTTTTCGAAATGAAGTACAATGTACCTCTTAATTATTCCTCATAATTCTTCCTTGAGCATAGGATGCAGAAATTAGTTGAATTAAGAAGCTGGATTTCTACAGTTTTCAGGAGGTGGTATAAACTGGACATATACGTTTATAGGATTATATATTTCATGTATTATATATATATATATATATATATATTACAGAAAGATCATCAATATCTGTTACAGAACTCAACTGGTATTTCTTTAAAAAATAGTGGAAATTTCTCCCTAGAATGTGTTAGAGGGGTCAGCTGACTCTGAGTCCTCTGACAAGATCCTCAGCTAAGGTTAAGCTAACGGAAGAGAATGTGGAGAACTACTGGCCATGAAATGAAACATCACTGGGCATGACAGGTAACAATGTGGGAAGTTTACTGAAGTTACAGAGTGCTATGATGGGTGGCTGGATTTAAACAGGTGTTAAGGGGGTTAAGTGAAAAATGGCCAGACTTCACAGGAAATTGAAGGGGACTGTTGGGAACTTTCACAAGAGCAAACTCTTGCAAGGCCAGCAGTACATGGGACATGACATCACTTACTATATATGAAGCATTTCATATCAGGAACGTGTCAAAACTGAGACTAGTGATTGGAAAGTGAGGACAAGTTTATTTGCAAGGACTTTAGGACAGAGGAAGGGAGGTGCAATTTATGATACAAGGACTTTATGATAAAAGGACTGGGTGGCAAAAAGGAAGAAACAGGAGAAATGAAATACAAATCTTCTAATAGTTGTCATTCAATTTTACTTACCTGCCAGGCAGACTAGTAATTGTTCATTGCAGTTTAAACAAGGACAATAAAACAATAAACCAGACAAGTTCCCACCTTACCTCCTGAGGTGAACCTACTATTGTGGTCAGGTGTACTCAGGGGGCTATTTCTGGCTGAGGGAAATACCTGATCAAATGTTGGACTACATCAGATAAGAGGAAGTTTTGTTACACCTGAGGCAATTTAGTGCATTACTTGCATTTCTCTAGAATTTATCTCCTGTGTTCTGGAGTGTGAATTATTCAGTAGAGCTAGATCAAGAACAGTTTTTATGATTTTATAGCTGTGGGATTGAAAGAGAAGATTCTTATATTTACCACAGTAATGCAACTGGCTTCCATAACATCATCACAGAAGAGAAATGGATGGTGAGGTGGATTGGAAGCTCTCTGAACTGGCAGGCTCACAGTGTTGTGATTAGCATCATTAAATTCAGCAGGAGACCAGTGATGTACCCCGGGGGTGAATACTGAGTCCAGTCCTGTCTAACATCAAACATAATGACCTGGAGGAGGGTGCACAGTGTACCCTCAACAAATCTGCTAAGGATTCAGAACTATGATCACTGAGTGTTATGTCAGAGGTTTGTGCCACCATTCAGAGGGACCTGGAGAGGCTGGAAAAATGGATCAATGAAGTTCAACGAAGGGCAGTGCAAAATCCTGCACCTGTGGAGGAAAAACCCCAGGCACTGATACAGCATGAGGAAGACTGGTGCCAGCAGGTCAAGGCAGGTGATCAGTCCCCTCTTGTCAGCACTTATGAGGCCACACCTGGAGTATTGAGTCTGGTTCTGGGTTCCTCAGTACAAGGGAGACATGGACATACTGAGCAGGTCCAGTAAAGAGACACAAAGTGATGAAAGTTATGGAGCATCTCTCATTGATAGGACCTGAGGAAACAGCTTGCAGTTGCAACACGGGCAGTTCAGGCTGGTGTGAGGAATAGGTTCTTCACCAAGAGGGTGGTTGGGCACTGGAACATTTTGTGGGGACATTTGCTCTCTATGTGACTTATCAGTTGCAAGTGCATTTATGACATTAGTTATCTAAGTCCTTTGTGGAGCCCCCCAAAAGCCCTTCAGTCACTGTAAAAACAGGGCACCAGTTACACCACTAGGATTCAGCTGAAGAACAGTATCCAGTTATTTTCTTCTCTTCCTTTCTGTATTGTCTCTTGGTGTCTGGTAATCAGGAGAGAATATAATCCACAAAATTTGTGGAAATTTACTTATTTGGGGAACATATGTAATTTTCCCCTTTTTACTGAAATTGGTCATAAAGTTCAAAAGGCAATTAGCTACATAAAATATGTGTAGCAATTTATTTTTACTCTAAAATATTTTGATATAACAGTTCTGCCAGTGTGTTCACATTTGATACCAATACCAATATTAGAAGCCCCCAAAATGAACTTACTTTTTCAGAAATAATGATAGATAGTCTAGTGAAAGGTGTCCCTGCTCATGGCAGGGGGGATGGAACTAGATGATCTTTAAGGTCCCTTTCAACACAATTCCATGGTTCTATGATTCTATATTTTTTCGTGCTTTCATAATTTTTGTCTTAAGCAGAGGTATTTTCTTCATCTGATGTCTGAGCAAGCTGAGGTCACATCTTCTTTCCCCCTTTTTCTTCTTTCTGCCTCACTTTGGAGCAGTTTTCACTATAGTGGGAAGTTATACCAAATTAGTGACCGTTTTATAGCAGCAGGTGTAATAGCAAGTTCACTATGATCATCTTGAGCTAAACTACATCACACTCATCATCTTGAGCTAAACCACAAAGGATTGAGAACTAGGAGGAACTGCAGACTGAAATTAGCTAGTCACACATCATTCAGGAATCTTTTGATATCAGCTCAAGCCTTCTCAAGCCTTCTCAAGCCTTTCTTCTCCCTTTGATCCACTCTAATTTTATAATTTTGGCACATTTTTTTGACATTTTTATTAATGTTGGAAAAAATATATCTATTTTTAAGTCTAAGATGAAAGCAACTAAACTAACAATTCCCACCAGTTTCCTTTTGTAGCTTGAAAGAAGCAGTTCAAGGTAATGATTGAATCTGCTGACTCTCGTACCTATTACTCTAGGTGGTAGTGACACAAATTATGGCTGTGGTTTTAATCTGGTAAAAATGCTCTGTCACAGACAGTTACAGTCTACCTTGACAATCAAATCAGTCATCAGAGAACAGTCTGTGCAACTCTGTAGGAGCTTGGCATACACATAAGTCATTTACAGTTTTTAAACTGAATTCCCTGTTCTCTCAAATAACTCATGCAAATTTATATTGTAGATACCTCTGCAGACAGAGCTGAGCGTCAGCCTTCTAAAGCAGGCTGAAGATGAACCTGAGGGTGTAGAGAATGGAGGCAAACTAAAGGTTTTAAAGGTCATGGGATTCATTCGCGTTCAATTGGACTAAGCAGAAGTTTATTGTAAATTTCTGCAAAAGAGCAGTGCATGACTGCACATGCAAGTGTCTCATTTGTTATTACATAGAACTCAATAGCACCTCAGGTATATGAGAAACCTATGAAATTTTATATAAGATTTTACCTGGACTAGCTACTGCAACACATATGTCCTCAAGATTTTAAATTAAAATCTTGTCCTGTCTATAACAGAGTATTGCTCAGCTGTTTGGTATTAGAGATATAATACCAAAATGTTTTATTGTGAATGTTACACACCAAACATTATGGGACTTCCACTAAACTATGGTCAAAAAGAAAATGATGCAACATGACAGCATGAAGAATTCACCACCCTCCTCCAGAGAATACTTTTTTTTGCCTCAAATATTCTTCATGGCACAAACTGTGGAATGAAACACAAAATGAGGAGCTTCTTTTTGATCCTAGAGAAGTACTGCTAGGCTTCACCTCACCTCAGTGATATTGGATCACATCCAAGCAAATCATAGTCTATGCAGTTATCTTCCATATAACTTAAAAGGCAACAGTCTTCTTTACCACAGCTATTTCAAATTTCAATTTATTAGAAGAATGAAAACAAAGGACAATATGCAGGAGTCACAAAAGGCCTCAAATGAGGCCTCTCTGGGCTCTGCTGAACTGTTTAGTAACTGCTATATAGATGTATTTTTTGTTTTGGTTTGGTGTCATAATGAGACATTAAGGTTGATGTAGTGTCCCTGGTTTCTCAGTATATTGGCTTTGTTGTCAGACTCATAGTTAACAGAGTTTAGAGCAAAGCAGAAAATTTGCCTGACGTGCTGAATATCACTAACATGAAGACGCATATATCTTCATGAAAGAAGAAAACAGAACAAAAGTGAATTAGGCCAGTCCACATAAACAAATGTGAACATGGGATCACTGATACCCTAGAGCTTTGTAGATTTCTAATATCTTTGTGGAGAACATAGCTGGAAAAAAAAAAAAAAAAAAAGTTACTTCTACTTATTCTAATAATATTATCAATTATTTATATGATTATTGGTGCTGGATATAACTAATCCTGAAAATAGCAATTGAAAATACTTCTAAACCATTCACACCCCCAGCTTATTTCATGTTTTCTCAGCCCCTACACCCCCCAGACTTGCACATAAAAAGAACAAAGCTATAGAGATAGCTATTCCCACCTACTGCTCAAACCATGTTTTCTCTCAGGTGTGTCAACAGGGTAGGTAATCTCAACACTAGATACATACTACAAAGGTAAGCAGACGTATCTGATGATACTCATTGTTTAAAGACCTCTCACAAATCTAGGTCAGAAATAACATAAAACATAAATTTTAGTAGTATCTAAGCTTTGAAATATTATTTTTAATATTCATAAAATTGTGAAAGACACATACTAGCAGTTCTATGAATAGCTGGCAAAACAAGACGTTTTCAGCTATAGTAGATGTCAAAATAAAATTCCATTACAGCAATAAAGGTACCAAATGATTGAGCAAACTAACACTTTGGCATCTGAATTCTCAATAGAATTAGACAGTGCAGTGTTAAAAATAGATCTGGTAATGACACCTTAGAATTAAAATTGTTATATTAAAATCAACCTTTGTTTTTAATTTTAAAGTATATTTAGGGAACTGATTAAAAGAAAGTCTTACCCTATTTTTTGTCATCTACCACTATACCAAGAATGTGCCTGTGACAGAAAACAAAAAGTCAGTTAAGGGGATGCTTAACTGAGACAACTCTGGCAGAAAACTGCTTCCAAAAAAAGCAGGGTCCAGCATCAGTGGCTTAAAGAGAAAGATAGTGGAAAAGGGGGAAAAGCTTCTTTATTAGGTCTGAACACCTAAGAGCCTTTTTAAAGTCTATAATCTTCCTTGCATGGCAGAAACTTGGATGAGTCCTTCAAACAGCAAGATATCTCTTTGTCCAGACTGGTCAGATAAATTTGAAGGCAGCAGTAATCTTACTGTCTTTTTTGGCCAATACTGTAGCTTTTCTTAAGACCAAATAACAGGCTATTTATTGAAAAGTTGGTAATGTTGAGGATTTAACTAGCCTTGCAAACAGAAGATGAAGGTGGTGCTTGTGATTTATTAGCTGAAACCAACATAACAAAAAATGCAGTATGTAATTATTACATGACAGTTATTGCATTAATTTGCCATCACCAGACAATGATCTGTATAGCTGACACCACTGCTTCAGTTACTAAGATTTACAAGTTTTAATAGAGTTCACAGATAATATGTGCCAGATAAAAAGCCTGGCAAAATGGGAATTGTTTGTGATCCTTGGCTGGAATGTTGCCTTGTGTGTAAAGCACATGACTGGGACTGAGGCACTGGATTAATTTTCATTCTCACTTATGTTCCTCATAATAGTTAAAGGGAGATTATTTACTCTCTTTGGGCTTGTTTCCTCATTTATGACATAAGAAAAAATATACTATCAGGACTGACAGGAGGTTGAACTAATATTGTTAAAGAAGACTAAGTTGCAGTATGTAAATACAATGTATCACTATCATCCCACAAACAGAAAATATTCAGTTATTAAATATTTTTGTAAGCTTCTCTTTCTCACATCCTGCTAAACTGTACTTCATGACATTGTCAGATTTCTAATGTCCTCACTCCTCAGTGAGGAGGCAAGAAGCATGGGCTGGAAGCAGATTTATGATCATGTAAGAGCATTTATGAAAAAAAACTTTTCCTAGAACTCCAAAGAAATGTAAATAATAATAATAATAAAGAAATCCTGCCAGCTGAATGATAATAAAGTAAACTAAAACTCTGTTCTTTTTATTTATTTATTTATTATTATTATTTTTTAGTGTAGTGATCCAGATATCTCCCATGCCTTTGCTCAGGAAATTTCTAAAACTAGGAGATATATCAAAGTAGAATCAGTCTATGCTTATCCTGTTTCCTCTCAGTGCTCATTTCATGTCATTTCCCATGCTGATCTGTACTGAAAAGTGGGCTTGTTGAAGCTAAAAGACCTCCCAGAGACTGTGGAGGAGAAGCATTAAAATCATGAGCCACACAAATTTGGAAAACAACTAATCAAAAATAAGCAAATCATGGGGTTAAAATGAGGAATCTGTAATAGTCACTAGAAGTATTCAGCTGAATGGTGTTTTCTCTCAACACGTAAGCATAGGAAACTTGACTGCATAATTCATGGTGCTAGCCTATACCAGGAACTGGGCATTGCACAAGGTAGAGTTTGGTCTGACTCAATGCAGTAATTATTATGTTCTTACAGAGACTGAGGTAGATTTAATTCTGCTTTGTTTTGCTAGAAACAGAATTCTTGTCTTTATGTCTTCTGTAATACTTGTTATACTCTAAGATACCGTCTACTAGTTTTCTGACTCAACTTAGGAAGAAGCTGCACAAAGTTGACCTATGGCTAATTGTTGAGTGGTGGAAATTATGTGTGAAACTATGCGTGAAACTATGTGCTTCAAAGCAGAATGAAGAACAATTTACCCCAAATAGTACCTGGAGACACTCTACTGACCTGTTACTACTCACATTGTCATTGAGCAAATTTAGAGTTCCACTCTCACACAGTCTGGCTATGTTCCACTCCCCAGAACTCTCTGTTTTGGACAGAGTTTATGCAGATGCCATCTCTCCCCTCTGCAAGTCTGTCCTGGTCCACCATCCTTTGCATGGCACAATTGCACTATTTGTCTTTCACCTGAGGCACACTACTGCTGCAAGAAAGATGAATTTCACCCATTATGAATCTATTAGATATTTGACCACCAGGTGGCATAAAAACTATGTAAAACAAAGGGGTTGCAGATATGATACAATTGGCTCTTTTAAGAGTATGGGCATTTAAATACTCAGCTGTCCTTGCTATGAACTTTAAATGCCAGTAGTGTACTTAAAAGCAGTAGTTCATAGCTTTTAAAAGACTTTAGTTTGCAGTGTCATCACTTGAGAAAGGACCCATATAAAGCAATGAATTCATTAGCTTGTTAATCACAGTGTACCATGCTCTTAATCATATTTTGTTCATATCGTAAACTTAAATAACTTCACTGATGGGAGGGATTAGATTACATAATGGTGATTTGCATACAAACATGACCAATGAAATTAAAAACAAATGCAAACCAAAATCAACTCTTTGCCATAGTTGAAAACACATTTTGTGAAACTTTTTGTAAGCTACAATGTAACTTCCAATATCACTTTAGAAAGTTTTCACTACTATGTTAGCAGTTCCCATATTCTTACTATAGTAAAACACAGCGAAAATGTCTTTTAGCCCCGATAGAAAAGCCAGATAAATGTTGTCAATTACTATTAATAAGAAAACAAAGGTGGACAGACAAAAAATCTGAAATAGTTATAGAGAATTGCCTACAATGATATTCTTGGCCTAAATTTGCCTTGCCTTGCCTTCCCTTGCCTTGTCTTGATGCAGCTGTTCCATATGAATTCCCACAATGCCACAGTAGCAATATTCCATGCTATTCTTTTTGTAATTTTTGGAACCTTTTGATCTCTTTCCTGTTGGTTCCTTTTTCAGTTCTTTTTCTGCTCCACTGCACTACTGTGTACCCTTTAATCATTTTGACTACAGTTTTAAATTATGCTACAAGAAGTCAGAACTTTTAAATCTTCTTTCCTTCCTTTGGCTACAGTCCTTCATTTCTTCTTCGCTACTTATATTGTTTTCATGATCTTGTCCTGACAGTCTTGTTACTCCTTTACTATCTTATTTGGTCTTTCTTTTTCTTTTTCCTTTTCCTTTTCTTTTTCTTTTTCCTTTTTTCTTTTCCTTTGTTCTTTCTTTTTTCTTTTTCTCTTTCTTTTTCTTTTTCTTTTTCTTTTTCTTTTTCTTTTTCTTTTTCTTTTTCTTTTTCTTTTTCTTTTTCTTTTTCTTTTTCTTTTCCATATCTCTCTTTAACACTGTTTTCACTGAGTTTCTGTTCTGAATTTCTTTCTCTTTTATTTTTCAAAGTTTATTTTACATTTATTTTAGCTGCTGCTGTCATTTCTGATGCAAGCGGCTTAATCTATCCAACTTCTGTCTCAGCCTCATACTTCTGTATATCAAGCAACTGAACTTCTCACCTTCCCCCAAGTCCCCCTCCTAACCTTCTCTTCTCTGTCAGCACTAAGAACTTGTGACAGATTAGTTTAATCCATCCATGATTCATGTCTGATACAGAGCTGTAATAATGTAAAAAAATGTGTTATGAAAATTGCTTACAGCTTTGAAAGTGGATTGAACAGTTTTGATGTTGACACCTTCAATCTAGACCAATAGAAGAGAAAAATATGATATGCAGTTAACAGTTTACAATAGAAGGCTCTTCCTGAGGTGAAATTAATCCACACAAAGATATAAAGAAGACCTGAGAAATATATTTTGTCTACATTCACCTTCAGGAAGATAAGCTGGCAGACTTTCATGTGTGAAAGAAAACTAGGAAACAAAATAATTGTTCTAAGCCAGGAAGGAATGGAGATCTTGGGTAGTGTGCAGTTTCTGTGGGACTCAAAATTGTTTAATAAGGTACCTCAGGAGACAGTTAAATGGCAAAGATGAGTTACAGGAGTGGAAGATAATTCCACTCTATTCACTTTCAGTAGGGCAGAGGACAAAGTGGGAAAGACAACAGAGGCATAGTACTTTCTGGTACTCTAACTAAACTCAGGTGGAACCATCTAACTCATTTACAGACAAGCATGAGATTAGGCATATTAAGTAGATCTGTTCTGATCTATTTTTCCCAGTAACAGGTTTTTTACTTAGCTGTTGGTATTCAATAGAGATTAAGAAAAAATAGCTATTTCGTGACAGATAATTGAAAAGAGCTTTGACTTTTAAGAAGAGATGGTAAAAGAAGGGAGTCATAGCTTGCCTTGGATAGAACTTCTGATCAAAAGGTGGTATTGTATCAAAAGGTCCCAGTGCAGCTGTAGGGCTACAGTGGACTCAGAGGAACTGGTGAGTTTCCATTGTTATCAACATTTCAGCAGAGATAAGTGATACAACTTCTGTCTTCTGCGTCTCTTTTGAAAACAGCACAGGATATCATAGAATCACAGAGATGTTTGAGTTGGAAGGGACATTAAAGAACAGTTCCAACCCTATGCCATGGGCAGGGACACCTCCCACTACACCAGGTTGCATAAAACCCCATCCAACCTGGCCTTGAACACTTCCAGGGAAAGGGCATCCACAGCTTCTCTTGACAACCTGTTACATTGCCTCACCACCCTCTGACAGAAGCATTTCTTTCCAGTTCAAAGCATTGTAGGGGTTGGAAGGGACTTTGAGAGATCATCTGGTCCAACCCTCCTGCCAAAGCAGATTCCCTAGAGCAGGATGCCTAGGGAGGTGCCCAGACACGTCTTGAATATCTCCAGAGAAAGAGACTCCACAGCCTCCCTGGGCAGCCTGTTCCAGTGCTCCGTCACCCTCACCGTGAAGTTCTTTTGCATGTTGGTGCAGAACTTCATGTGATCTATTTTGTGGCCATTCACCTTGTCCTGCCCCCACAAACCACTGAAAAGAGGTTGGCCAAATCCCTCTGTCTCCCATACTTAAGGTATTTATAAACACTGATAAGATCCTCTCTCAGTCTTCTTTTCCAAAGGCTGAACAAACCCAGGTCTCTCAGTCTTTCCTCATAAGGGAGATACTCCATATATAGTCTTCCTTATATCTAACCTAAATCTCCCCTATTTTAATTTAAAACCATTACCCCTTGCCCTATGACTACACACCTTGACAAAGAGTCCCTCTCCAACTTTCCTGCAGTCCCCCTTTAGCTACCAGAAGGCTGCTATAAGGTCTCCCCAGATGCTTAATTTCTCCAGGCTGAGCAATCCACGCTGTCTGTAGCAGAAGTGCTCCAGCCTTCTTCAGGACCCTCCTCTGAGCTCACTCTAGCAGGTCTATGTCTTAAATATGCTGCAGTACTCAGAGTTGAATGCAGTACTCCAGGTGGGGTCTCACAAGAATGCAGTAGGGGGGGAAAATAGCTTCCTTTGACCTGCTAGTTACAATGTGTTTTTTTTTTTGTTTGTTTGTTTTTGTTTTTTTTTTGTTGCTTAGGTGTTATGCCAGAAACATAAGTAATAGAACAGTCCTAGAATCAACTGAATGAATGAATGAATAGATTCAATATTTATATTTAGAGAACCCTGAGAAGTCTAAAACATGCTTTGTAATAGATGCCAGAGGTTAGTAAAATGGAATATGACAAAATCCTTATGCATAAAAGGCCTTCACCTTTTCTGCACTAAAATGTCTTCTCACTGGATTATTTCAAAGCTCAGTTTTATGCATTTAATCGAATAACACAAATAAATTTACTATCCTGTATGATTACCTATCATGACTAAGTGATAAAAGTTGCTTTTTGATTTTGTTTTTATCTTTAATATTCTTTTGTTACATTTCTTAGCATCCTATGCTATTTCAGATGCTTGATACAATTCTTTGACTAAGTTGGAAAATCATTCAAGCAGGAGCTATGTATTTTCTGTAAGCTAATATGTATATAAACATATATATAAATTTTATGCTTAAGATTCCTTCTCCTTCTGTGCCTTGTCTGATGCCAATAAAGTACAATGCCAATCTTCTCAATTTCAGATGGATTCTATGGGCAAATTTAGATCATTTGCTGTTAACAGTGTAAAGCACCGTGCATTCCTAGAACACAGTACAGATAACAAAGTTGATTCATCAAGTGTCTGGAAACACACTCAGAAGAGATTCTTCTTTTTATTTGTTTGGTGATTTCGTGCTGCTTGATCTTTGGGCTTAATAAAAGCAAATGATTAGTCAGAGCTAAGCATGAAAAAAAAAAAAAAAAAAAGCAATAATTTGTTTCATATTCCAGTTGATAGAAAACTTCAGTGAGGAATTTGAATGCACTGAAGGGACTGACATCAGCTAAAACAGATCATGTAAGCCCTCAATACAATATGCAGTTACATTTATGTTACTCACTAATACATTTTACTCATATCTCTATCTTATGTCATAACATAAATTAGGATATATAAAACAAATCAGAAAATCCATCCTTCAGATTTAGTGGATGCATGTTCCCAGCATTAAAAATATAAAATAAATAGAAATTGCAGTTGTATGGTGCTGTAGGAAGTCTGCTATATCATATTCCTCCACGGTTCAGGATAGCTTTCCTCAGCTGATGGAGACAGTACCATTACAAATGAGCTCATGCCAGAAAAGTGAAGTCTGGTGGTTTATCAAATGGATACCCTCTTCTTAAAACTGAATAAGCCATCACTGACACTAGAAGTTGTGGAAGCGTGTCACAACAATGTTCTATCCAAATTCATTAGCTCAAAGGCCAATCTAAACAGCCTCAGACATACACAAATGCACTTGCTTCACTTAATAAGTCTGAAATACTATACACCAACTAGGTAGGAGCATTGCTGGCTCAGGTAGATCCCATTGCTGGAGCATTCAAAGGCTCTAAACAGCAGCCCCTTATATTTGCTTTTGCTGTCCCATTACTATGCCAAAATCTTTTACCTCACTTTAACCCAAGACATTTCATTAAACTGCCTGCACTTTTACTATTCCTGTAAACAGATATTTAATATCTACCATTTACACATATCAGCAATGATGTTATTTAAAAGTAGTTTGGTCAGTTATTATTCCTGCTTAGAGAAAGCTCTCCTCTTTGGTTTTCTGTGTAGGCTTTTTCATCTGTCAACTTATATTGCCTGAGTGGTACATCTGGTGAAAGAAAGGCCAGAATGTAATTGAAAT